>NC_090646.1:95323759-95546259 GCF_040937935.1 Hyperolius riggenbachi
GAACTGTGAGGGTCCACTTACTTGTTGATACAGAATGATGCCAATATTAATGCGCAAAAAAATACCAGGCTAGTTTTTAAGATCCATTTATTTTTTTTACTATTTTATTCTATTTCTAATACTGATGCTAAATAAAAGGTATTGGTACTTTTGCATACTATGACCCATTGAGTTGTTTGGGGCAGTTCATTCTGCTTTTTTCTAAAATTTCTTTCCCAAAACCACTCTACGCAGAGCAGCAGTTTTCAGCGCAGGTAGATTTGGGCGCAGCCGGCACCACCATAGACTGTAATAGGAATTGCAGCTATAGCGACGCTCAGTGAGTAACAAAAGTTGCTTTTAAAAACACAATAATTCAGGCTCCAGCGGTCGCTGGAAGCCAAATTATATCATTCCCCCACTATCCATGGCGGCCTGGAGGGGGAATAGTAATTAAAACGGCCCGGACTTGTGCAGAAGCAGGATCAGCTATACAACAGCTGGATCCTGCGCCCAAGTCTACCGGCGCCGATTTCATATGTATGCACTCTGAGCCATTCAGAAGCGGTTTACATTGTGTCATTTCTGGATGACTGGTGTTGGCTTGACCAGTCTTTCCAATTATTATTATCATTGTGCCTTTATATAGCAATGACACTTTCCACAGTGCTTAAATGGAACCGTAGGTGAGAGTGATATGGAGGCTGCCATATTTATTTCCTTTTAAACAATACTAGTTGCTTGGCAGCCCTGCTGATCCTCTGCCTCTAATACTTTAAGCCATAGCCCCTGAACAAGCATGCAGCAGATCAGGTACTCTGACTCAGCTGACTGATTTACTGGATTATCCATATGCTTGTTCCAGGGTTTTGACTTGAGGTGCGTACACACATGCGACTATAGTCGTTGGTAAAGATCGGGGAACGATCGTTACAAACGACGATCGTTACAAAAAACGAACCACCGACTATTAAGGCAAACGACGAACGAGCCAAATCGCTACAAAAGAAAGTTCTGTCTCGGCGGATTTTAACCAACGACGATCGTTTGCAAAAGTAGTACATCGTTGGAAACGGTCGTTCGTACTAGGCTTGACATGCGCATTTCACTATTTCTCCGTGAAACTTCACATTTTTATGCGCAGGCGCAATAGTTGCTTTACGTGGTGTAACGTTCGTTCTAACGATCAGATCGTTACACACCTTTTAAAACTAACTTTACTTAGGTCGTTCTATCATCAATTAAAAGTTCGTTTGTCGTCCTCAACGAACGATCGTTGTCGCATGTGTATACGTAGCATTAGACACTACTCATGCCAGAAGATCATCAGGGTTGCCAGGCAACTGGCATTATTTACAAGGAAATAAATATGGCAGCCTTCATATCACTCTCACCTCAAGTTCCCTTTAACAAAATATTTCATAGTTTATGCCATTATGGGGGTTTTGCTTTTAACCGCAGACATATGGCACCATTGGCTTCATTGCAAATAGTCCAAAAATCTGCTGAGGTATTCGCAAAAATGCAAAAGATTTGTTTGTAGTTTTAAAGCAAAATATGCTGAAATTCCGCTAAAAAGTCTAGTAAGATAAAAATGGCCCGATTTACTGCCAGATGCAAACATAAAGCACTCCTGAATTGTGCTAGAAACCTGTTGATTTGTACTTACCAGGGGCTTCTTCCAGCCCCCCTTAGTCAGTCAGGTACCTCTGCGTCCCGTCCACCCTCCCGCTGGCAGCTCCATAAGATGTGCGACTCAGACTCCAGTTGTGCTGATTGCGCATGCGCTGTTCTGTCCGTGCTTCCATTGCCGGGAGCATTCTGTGCATAAACTGTTCTCAAAAGAATGAACCATGCATGTGCACAATGCTCCCGGAGACCTCCCGGGGGTGTGATCCAGAAGGGACTGAGCATGCACAGTTGGTACAACTGGAATTCCATTCACACATCTTATGGAGCTGCCAGCGGGAGAATGGACATCGAGGGACCTTACCAACCACGGGGGGCTGGAAGTAGCCCCAAGTAAGTAAAAATTCAGTTGTGCGTTAAAAAAAACCTGTAACGTAAACAAAAACATCTGGGGCATACTTACCTTGGGAGGGGGAAGCCTCTGGATCCTAACGAGGCTTCCCCCGTCCTCCTTTCGTCCCGGCAATCCAGCGCTGCGTCCTACCTAACAGCGGCGAGGTAAATATTTCCCTACCACGATCCTGCACAGGGGCACTAGCGGCTCTTTGTTCAGGCTAAAGCAAAAATAGCCGAGCCCGATAGTATCAGCTCTACAGCGCAGGCGCATAGGACTTGTGCCCGCGCAGTAGAGCGGATATGATTGGCCTCGGCTGTTTCCGCCTTAACCAGAACGAAGAGCCGCTACTGCGCCTGCACAGGATTATGGGAGGTAAATATTGTGCCACTTGTCAAGCTTGTTGAGGAGGTTTCGGTGGAGGTCCGGGGCCCCTGGCCATCGTGCGAACCAATCGTGTGTTTTTAGAGGTTTCGGTGGAGTCAGCGCTGGATTCCCCCAAGCTACAGAGGACAGAGAAGCCTCGTTGGGACCCTGAGGGTTCCCCCTCCTGAGGCGAGTATCCCCCAGAGGGCTTTTTTGTTACAGGGTCTCTATAAAGATTGGCTTGCTTATCCCTAATCACAAGACTTGTGGAATAGGAATAGCCCAATCACAGGAGGAGAGTGGTAATCAGCCAGTGGTACACATGGCAAGGGGATATGTTGGTGCTTTGTAAATCAATAATGATAATAATAATAATAATAATAAACCACTCCACTTTAGCAGTTATGAGACCCTACCAGTTAGCTGTAAAATCTGATCATCTATGGCGGTGACCGCTTCATCGTGCATGACCTGTCCGCCAATGATGAACTCTAGTCGCCCCTCTTGTACCAACTGATGAACCTGAGAAGGAAAAACAGCTTTTAGCCAAAGAAGAAAAAGACACAGCTGATGGGTAAAATACACTGCTGAGGAACTTGTGCTTGTTCTAGAGAAACAATAAGGATAAAGAGGCGCCCAGATGTGAACTAATAATAAAAAAAGAAAAAGGTGAAGTGGCTTCCCTCTGACGACAGTCTCATAAGACAAAAACAAATGTATTTAGCACAGGCAACGCCTTCTGCAGGTCACAGCCCTATTGTACACACCTTCCCAGCCCCACACTATTGTACACTCGTTCATCATAAAAGAGCCTAACCAATAGGCCTTCTTATGTCCTCATGTAACCAATAGGCCTACGTATGTAACCAATAGGCCCTCTTATGTCCTTATGTAACCAATAGGCCCTCTCATGTCCTTATGTAACCAATAGGCCCTCTCATGTCCTTATGTAACCAATAGGCCCTCTCATGTCCTTATGTAACCAATAGGCCCTCTCATGTCCTTATGTAACCAATAGGCCCACGTATGTAACCAATAGGCCCTCTCATGTCCTTATGTAACCAATAGGCCCACGTATGTAACCAATAGGCCCTCTCATGTCCTTATGTAACCAATAGGCCCACGTATGTAGCCAAAAGGCCCACGAATGTAACCAATAGGCCCTCTCATGTCCTTATGTAACCAAAAGGCCCACGAATGTAACCAAAAGGCCCACGAATGTAACCAAAAGGCCCACGAATGTAACCAAAAGGCCCACGAATGTAACCAAAAGGCCCACGAATGTAACCAATAGGCCCTCTCATGTCCTTATGTAACCAAAAGGCCCACGAATGTAACCAAAAGGCCCACGAATGTAACCAAAAGGCCCACGAATGTAACCAAAAGGCCCACGAATGTAACCAAAAGGCCCACGAATGTAACCAAAAGACCCACGAATGTAACCAAAAGACCCACGAATGTAACCAAAAGACCCACGAAACACTTACCTGCTGCTTTTGTAGTTCTCCAGCTACTGTATCCCACCACAGGCGGAAGAACTCTTGTTCCACCACAATAAACTTGCGATGCTTTTCTCTCATGAGCTCCTCCACAACGCTGGTGTACACATTGGCTGCATAGGCATGCATGCTTTCCTGTGGAAACAGATATCAGACCTTATCCTCTCTCATCCTGTAATGTGCGTTATCTTTTATGTTACAACGCCAAGCAACACATTCAGTAGTATTTTTAAAGTCTGAATCATTTCTCTTTCCATGATTCAGTTACCATATTAAGAGCCCCGGGAATCAATGGTAATGATCACTTCTACAGATGCTTTGAATAGTGCTGATCGTTAACAAACCTTTCCCTATGCAACTTGCACTTCTAATACTGTGGCAGTCCTAGGCAGGTCAAAGCCCCTTAGCTATGCCAATGAGTGGGTGATAAACTGAATGACAGTTTTATTAATAATCAAATTTAAAAAAATATGGGACAGTTGAGCTAAAGGCTAATCTCAGGTGGCAGGTGACTGCAGGGCAGGCTACAAAAAACAAAAACAAAAAAAAAAAAGCAAAAAAAAAAAAAAATAAAAAGCTGTGATTTCCCCTGTGCATGCACAGTGCAGACATCACCGATAAGCTGTTAGCTCCTATGCTGGAAAACAACTGGCAGCAGAAACACATACTAGTGAGAACATGCAGTTTTAACCTCCTGAGCGATAATCCCGAGCTGAGCTCGGGGTATGTCGCGCAGGAGGATTTCTCAGGCCCCGCTGGGCCGATTTGCATAATTTTTTTTTTGTTACACGCAGCTAGCACTTTGCTAGCTGCGTGTAACTTCCGATCGCCGCCGCTCGCCGCCGATCCGCCGCTACCCGCCGTTCCGCGCAGCCCCCCCCCCTCGCGCAGCCTGGCCAATCAGTGCCAGGCAGCGCTGAGGGGTGGATCGGAACTCCCTACGACGTCACGACGTCCATGACGTCGGTGACGTCATCCCGCCCCGTCGCCATGGCGACCAGGGAAGCCCAGCAGGAAATCCCGTTCTGAACGGGATTTCCTGCTTACTCTGATCGCCGAAGGCGATCGGAGTGGGTGGGGGGATGCCGCTGCGCTGCGGCTATCATGTAGCGAGCCCTGGGCTCGCTACATGATTTAAAAAATAAAAAAATTTAAAAAATAGTGCTGCGCCACCTCCTGGGCGATATAATTGTATCGCCCAGAGGGTTAAGCAAGTATGTTCCTACACAGATGATGTCAGATTTAATTGAAGTGTGCATTAAAGAATGGTTTACATCTGTCAAACTCAAGGCCTGTGGGCTGATTGCGGCCCGCCATGCCATTTTATGGGGCTCTCAAGAGCTTCAAATGTACATCACTGTAAGCAGAAAAAGGAGGACAACACACTGGCTTCCCGTCTACAAGAGCACACTGGTGACAGTGTTTCTGATTGAAACATTGCCAGTTTGAGGCAGGGAGCAACAATGACCAATGAGTTCCCCCTCCCAACAAGGATTACGGGTCCTGCTCCTGGGGTCCGAAGCCCAAACTCCACCCCTCCCCATCCACATGTGGCTGGTATAACACCTATCCCCCCCCCCCCCCAAACACCATTACCAACCCAACTCACACAGAGCTGGGCGTTATTTACCTGCTCCAGCGATGTGTGGTGTCTCTTCAATTCTTCCTGGCAGTCACATCCTCTGTGCTTCCACACCTCCTTTCCCTGAGCATGTGACATGCCTCAGAGGCCAGATGTATGAACTATAGCGTATGTGGTTGCTGGGAAGATGAGAGGAGACCCAAAGCAGCACTGAAGTAGGCAAATATTAAACTGCTCCACTGCACTACTCTGCAGAAAGGGGAGGAACAGACCCCCACGGACACTGTAGTTATGCCACTTAGTTTGAGACTGTTCAATAGCGCAGGACGCTACTGCGGGCTGGAATGCAAAAAAAGCTTTGCATAGCCCGGGGCGCGCAGGTGCAGTTGCCGTCGACTTACAAGTCGACGGTAACTAAACTGGATGGCGGCGGGAGAACGGAGGATCGTGCAGGACCGGGACAGGACGGCTGCTGGGGGCTTGGGGAAGCCCCAGGTAAGTGAAACTGTTTGCTTTTTTAGCAATTTATACTTCTGCTTTAACCACTTGAGGACCACAGTCTTTCTACCCCTTAAGGACCAGGCACTTTTTTTCCATTCAAACCACTGCAGCTTTCACGGTTTATTGCTCGGTCATGCAACCTACCACCTAAATGAATTTTACCTCCTCTTCTTGTCACTGAGGGCTCGTTTCCACTATTGCGGTGCAGAATCGCCTGGATTCCACCGCTGATGAAATCGCATGCAGGTGCGTTTTTTACGCGTTATTTTACGTGATTACGCATGCGATTTCGCATAGGTTAGGCTATATGTGTTTTTAACCATGTCACTGCCTGTGTTAATTTACATTGGTTCCTATGCGGAATCGCACGCGTAATCGCGTAAACAAACGCATGCGATTTCCCTATTAAATACATTGCATGCGATTCGCATGCATTCCACTCTCAATTCGTTGGCTCTTTTGTGCGTTTTTTCACAGCTCAAAAAAAACCGCACATCACCAATGCAACAGTGGAAACAGGCCCATCCACTTGCATACCATGTGCGAATCCGCATGCGTTGGACGCATGCGGATTCGCGATAGTGGAAACGAGCCCTAATACAGCTTTCTTTTGGTGCCATTTGATTGCTGCTGTGATTTTTAGTTTTTATTATATTCATCAAAAAAAAAAAAAGAGGAATTTTGTCAAAAAAAATGATTTTTTTAACTTTCTGTGCTGACATTTTTCAAATAAAGTAAAATTTCTATATTATTATTATTATTTAGTATTTATATAGCGCCGACATATTACGCAGCGCTGTACATATATATAGTCTTCTCACTAACTGTCCCTCAAAGGAGCTCACAATCTAATCCCTACCATTGCCATATGTCTACATTTTGTCCAAATTTATTGTGCTACATGTCTTTGATAAAAAAAAAAAAAAAAAAAAAAAACCAATAAGTGTATATTTACTGGTTTGGGTAAAAGTTATAGCGTTTACAAACTATGGTGCAAAAAGTGAATTTTCCCATTTTGAAGCATCTCTGACTTTTCTGAGCATCTGTCAGGTTTCATGAGGTGCTAAAATTCCAGGATAGTATAAATACCCCCCAAATGACCCCATTTTGGAAAGAAGACATCCCAAAGTATTCACTAAGAGGCATGGTGAGTTCAAAGAAGATTTTATTTTTTTGTCACAAGTTAGAAAGTTAAAATGACACTTTGAAACAAACAAACAAACAAAAAAAAAAGTTTCCATTTCTGCTAACTTGTGACAAAAAAAAAAAAAAAAAAAAAAAAGGAAATCTGCCACGGACTCACCATGCCCCTCTCTGAATACCTTGCGGTGTCTACTTTCCAAAATGAGGTCATTTGTGGGGTGTGTTTACTGTCCTGGCATTTTGGGGGATGCTAAATTGTAAGTACCCCTGTAAAGCCTAAAGGTGCTCATAGGACGTTGGGCCCCTTAGTGCACCTAGGCTGCAAAAAGGGGTCACACATGTGGTATCGCCGTACTCAGGAGTAGTAGTATAATGTGTTTTGGGGTGTATTTTTACACATAACCATGCTGGGAGGGAGAAATACCTCTGTAAATGGACAATTGGGTGTAAAAAAAAAAAATAAAAAAAAAAAATTGTAATTTACAGTAACACTTTTTTGTAGCCTAGGTGCGCTAAGGGGCCCAACGTCCTATGAGTACCGTTAGGATTTCACAGGTCATTTTGAGGCATTTGGTTTCTAGACTACTCCTCACGCTTTAGGGCCCTTAAAATGCCAGGGCAGTATAGGAACCCCACGAGTGACCCCATTTTAGAAAGAAGACACCCCAAGGTATTCTGTTAGGAGTATGGTGAGTTCATAGAAGATTTTATTTTTTGTCACAAGTTAGCGGAAATAGATTTTTACTAGGGATGGGACCTCGAATCTGGCGAATCCACGAATCCCTCGAATCTTAAGAAAGATTCGAGATTCGTGGATTTAAATCCCTATGCCATTTTAGCGCATACGAATCCGACGCATCCGCCGCAACGTTTCGCCACCGCGATCGCTGTGTATATATTACCTGCGCCGCTTGTGACATCATCGCTACCTCCGCCGACCTCGCGTTCCATCGCAGCGTGATGCGCCGCCACGTCATCGCGACCACTGCCGACCTCGCGTTCCATCGCAGTGTGAAGCGCCGCCACGTCATCGCGACCACTGCCGACCTCGCGTTCCGTCGCCGCGTGATGACGTTGACGCCGCCCCGCCTATAGTTCAGTGAAGGCCCGAGGTGTGGACGTCGCTCTCGCGTAGAAGACCTGGCTGAGACTGAAGACGGATGGACGGACGGACTGAGGGAGAGAGAACAACAGACAGGTACAGTATGGGGGCAGTAAGAGTACCTACGCTGGTCTGGGGGCACTAGACTGCCGGGGGGGGGGCTCAGGCACTGAACCACCTATGCGCCACTAACTACCTATGCAGGTGGGGGCCACTAAACTACCTATGCTGGGGGGCACTAGACTACCTATGCTGGGGGGCACTAAACTACCTACCTATGCTGCTGGGGGGCACTAAACTACCTACCTATGCTGCTGGGGGGCACTAAACTACCTACCTATGCTGCTGGGGGGCACTAAACTACCTACCTATGCTGCTGGGGGGCACTAAACTACCTACCTATGCTGCTGGGGGGCACTAAACTACCTACCTATGCTGCTGGGGGGCACTAAACTACCTACCTATGCTGCTGGGGGGCACTAAACTACCTATGCTGCTGTGGGGCACTAAACTACCTATGCTGCTGTGGGGCACTAAACTACCTATACTGCTGTGGGGCACTAAACTACCTATACTGCTGTGGGGCACTAAACTACCTATACTGCTGTGGGGCACTAAACTACCTATGCTGCTGTGGGACACTAAACTACCTATGCTGCTGGGGGGCCACTAAACTACCTAACGCTGCTGGGGGGCACTAGACTACCTACCTTAAGGCCCCTCTACCTACCTACCTACATACCTACCTATACATAAGGCCTTATACCCTGCTACCTATACTGAAGGTCCCTTTACCTACCTACCTATACTGAAGCTACATGTACCTTACTACCTATACTGAAGGCCCCTGTACCTAGCTACCTACCTATACTGAAGGCCCATATACCCTGCTACCTATACTGAAGGCCCATATACCCTGCTACCTATACTGAAGGCCCATATACCCTGCTACCTATACTGAAGGCCCATATACCTTGCTACCTATACTGAAGGCCCATATACCTTGCTACCTATACTGAAGGCCCCTATACCTTGCTACCTATACTGCAAGCTACCAATATTGAAGGCACCCATACCTAGCTAGCTATACTGAAGGCACCTTTACCTCGCTACCTATGCCTGGGTACCTATACTGCGGGCAACTATACCATGGATCGCACAATTCTTATGTGCAGGATTCGTTACATTCGGGATTCGAAAGGTTCGAGATATTCGAGAACCTTTTTAGATTCGGATCCGGATTCGAAGAAATTGTGGATTCGTCCCATCCCTAATTTTTACTGTTTTTTTTTTTCACAAAGTGTCATTTTCCGCTAACTTCTAACAAAAAATAAAATCTTCTATGAGCTCACCATACTCCTAATGGAATACCTTGGGGTGTCTTCTTTCTAAAATGGGGTGATTTGTGGGGTTCCTATACTGCCCTGGCATTTTAGGGACCCTAAACCGTGAGGAGTAGTCTTGAAATCAAATGTCTCAAAATCGCCTGTAAAATCCTAAAGGTGCTCATAGGACGTTGGGCCCCTTAGCGCACCTAGGCTGCAAAAAAAGTGTCACACATGTGGTATCGCCATACTCAGGAGAATTAGTATAATGTTTTTTGTGGTGTATTTTTACACATACCCATGCTGGGTGGGAGAAATATCTCTGTAAATTACAATTTTTAGATTGTTTTGTTTTGTTTTGTTTTACACACACACACACACACACACACACACACACACACACACACACACACACACACACACACACACACACACACACACACACACACACACACACACACACACACACACACATTTCTCCCACCCAGCATGGTTATGTGTAAAAATACACCCCAAAACACATTATACTACTTCTCCTGAGTATGGCGATTCCACATGTGACACTTTTTTGCAGCCTAGGTGCGCTAAGGGGCCCAACGTCCTATGAGTACCTTTAGGATTTTAACAGTTCATTTTGAAGCATTTGGTTTCTAGACTACTCCTCACGCTTTAGGGCCCCTAAAATGCCAGGGCAGTATTGGAACCCGACAAGTGACTCCATTTTAGAAAGAAGACACCCCAAGGTATTCCATTAGGAGTATGGTGAGTTCATAGAAGATTTTAAATTTTAGTCACAAGTTAGCGGAAATTGATTTTTATTGTCATTTTCCACTAACTTGTGACAAAAAATAAAATCTTCTATGAACTCACCATACACCTAACAGAATACCTTGGGGTGTCTTCTTTCTAAAATGGGGTCACTTGTGGGGTTCCTATACTGCCCTGGCATTTTAGGGGCCCTAAACCGTGAGAAGTAGTCTAGAAACCAAATGCCTCAAAATTACCTGTGAATAGGACGTTGGGCCCCTTAGCGCACCTAGGCTGCAAAAAAGTGTCACACGTGGTATCGCCGTACTCAGGAGAAATAGTATAATGTATTTTGGGGTGTATTTTTACACATACCCATGCTAGGGGCCCAAAACCGTGAAGAGTAGTCTGGAAACCAAATGCCTCAAAATGCCTGTTCAGGGGTATAAGCATCTGCAAATTTTGATGACAGGTGGTCTATGAGGGGCCGAATTTTGTGGAACCGGTCATAAGCAGGGTGGCCTCTTAGATGACAGGTTGTATTGGCACTGAAGTGCAGGAAGCGCAGGATGTTCTCAAATCGTGACCTGGACATGGCAGCAGAGAACATGGGCATGTGATGTATTGGGTGCGTAGACCAATAAGACCGCAATACATTCTTTTTGACTAGACCCATCTTAAGGAGAAGGCCCCAAAAAATGTTACGTTCGGAAACTTGGGAGTGGTTTTCACCGAAAAGGCTGGGCATGGTAGCTTCTTGGATTGGCGGTTGCGTATTGTGTGGCATAACTGTTGGTCTCAGCGACAATTAAGTCGTAGAGACCAGGAGTGATCAGAAGAAAAAAATTCTGTCACTGTGGTGGGGCAGGTGAGGGTTTGGCCGGGTGATCAGAAGCACGCATGGGGCAGATTAGGGCCTGATCTGATGGATAGGAGTGCTAGGGGGTGACAGGAGGTGATTGATGGGTGTCTCAGGGGGTGATTAGAGGGGAGAATAGATGCAATCAATGCACTGGGGAGGTGATCGGAAGGGGGTCTGAGGGTTTGGCCGAGTGATCAGGAGCCCACACAGGGCAAATTAGGGCCTGATCTGATGGGTAGGTGTGCTAGGGGGCAACAGGTGGTGACAGGAGGTGATTGATGGGTGTCTCAAGGTGTAATTAGAGGGGGAAATAGATGCAAGCAATGCACTGGGGAGGTGATCGGGAGAGGGGTGTCTGAGGGCGATCCGAGGGTGTGGGCAGGTGATTGGGTGCCCGCAAAGGGGCAGATGAGGGTCTGATATGATGGGTAGCAGTGACAGGGGGTTATTGATGGGTGATTAGAAGAGAGAACAGATGTAAATGATGCACTGGAGAGGTGTTCAGGCGGGGTCTGAGGGTGATCTGAGGGTGTGGGCGGGTGTTTGCGTGCCCGCAAGGGGCAGTTTAGGGTCTGATCTGATGGGTAGCAGTGACAGGTGGTGACAGGGGGTGACGGGGTGATTGATAGGTGATCAGGGTGTGAATAGAGGGGAGAATAGATGCAAGAAATGCACTGGGGTCTGAGGGCGTGGGCGGGTGATCAGGTGCCCGCAAGGGGCAGGTTAGGGTCTTATCTGATGGGTGTTAGTGACAGGTGGTGACAGGGGGTGATTGACAGGTGATTAGTGAGTGATTACAGGGAAGAATAGATGTATACAGTACACGGGGGGGGGGGGGGGGGGGTCAGGAGTCCCCAGGGGGCAGTTTAGGACCTAACCTAAAAAATAGCGTTGATAGATAGTGACGGGGAGTGATTGATGGGTGATTAGAAGGGAGAACAGATGTAAACAATGCACTTCGGAGGCAATCTGAGGGCGGGTGTGCGGGCGATCTGAGGGTGGGGGGGGGGTGATCAGGTGCCCGCAAGGGGCAGGTTAGGGTCTGATCTGATAGGTGTTAGTGACAGGGGGTGATTGATAGGTGATTACAGGGGAGAATAGATGTATACAGTACACAGGGGTGGGGGTCTGGGGAGGATCTGAGGGTGTGTGTGTGTGGGGGGGGGTGATCAGGAGCCCCCAGGGGCAGTTTAGGAGCTAAACTAAAAAATTGACAGATAGTGAAAGGGGGTGATTGATGGGTGATTGGGTGCAAACATGGGTCTGGGGGGTGGGCAGATCAGTGTGTTTGGGTGCACAAAGGTAGGGCTGCAGTCTGCCCTGGTGGAGCCTCGATCACTGGGACCACCAGGGCAGGAATAAGATGAGATAGACATGTGTTTGTACAGTGCCTAGCACACAAATAATAAATCAGAACTGAGTCAGCCACTTACATAGCTGACTCATTTAACTCTTTCAGGCAGAGAAAGGAAAAAAAAAAAGGAACACAGCATAGTTATTTGTGTGCTAGGCACTGTACATACACATCTATCTCATCATGTCACTTCAGGTATCCTTTAACCACTTCGGTACCAGCAGCCTCTGCCCCCTTAAGGACCAGAGGCTGCTGGTACGCTAAAACGCTGCATACCGGCGAATCGCCGCAATAATCCGTCACTCCCGCCGGTCACGCCACTCTGTCCCCGCCGCAGGCTGCTCTCTCTATGACGGCAGAGCGCTGTGCGCTGGTCAGGAGCCAATGCTGGTCAGGAGCCGCTTTTATTGGCTCCTGACCCTGTCACTCAATGTAAGCCAATGGGATTGGCTTACAGGAATGACAGGGCCAGGAGCCAATGAAAACGGCTCCTGCCCGGCTCACAGTGCTCTGCCGCCATAGAGATGGCAGGGCAGCACATTGCGGCAGGTAGAAAGCGGCGGGAACGCGCGGTGAATACTTACGTCTGGTAGAGTTACGTCCGGTCAGAACCGCAGCGCCACCTGCCCGACGTAGATTTGTACTGCGTCGGTCCCTAATTGGTTAAAGCTAGCGCAAAAAAACAGAACCTGCCTGATTGGAATCCATTTAATACCGTTACTGCATACGCAACTTATATTAAAACAAAACTTGTATCCGAGTTTTTCTTTAATATCAGACAGCACTTCTATCCACATAAACCAGGGCACATACAGTATTATCAGACCTTCTCAGCTGAAATATACAGAGAGGCTAGCTAAAGCCTCGTGCACACGCTCAACAAAAATCTTTTAAATACACAATTATCAAACAACTTTTGTTGTTGAAACAACCAAAAAACAACTGATAAAATGCAGCTCAAGTCAATCCAACAGTTGCATTGACTTGAGCTGCATGTTATCAGTTGTTTGAACAATAGCAAACAACCTTTTTTGGTTGTTTCAAGAACAAACGTAAGAAATGTCAAGTTATTTGCAACCAGGAAGTGTGTGGGATATTTTTGTGTAGTTACTGAGCCAAAATATGCACTATGGTTTTAGCAAGGTTAGCTAACAAAACAAAAAACCTACAAGTCCCATCCTACTTTGTCACAATGACACTTATAGTTCCACAACAGCTAGGCAGTCATATTTGGGTAATCCCCAGAGTATGGAAGGAAATATTGATAAAGTATAATAAACTATGCAGCAGAGTACCCAGATAGCTAAAGGTTGACCTAGAACAAGGGGCTAAGGAGATCAGAAAGCCCTCTAACTTAAAAAAACAACATTAAATATAAATTTGCTTCCCTAAAAAAAGGGGGTATTTGCAGTAAATCCAGAGCAAGTGCGATTTCCCATGATGCAGAGATAATAAACTATACAGCATAAACATATATTCAGTATACAGTACCTGCACTGTGTACACCCAGCCCACATCCATGTGACTATGGGGGATGACAAACACTTGGATTGGATCAGCAGTAGCCACAATCCCCCCATAGCACAGCAGCAGAGGCAGGAGCTGCAACATCGCTGCAGCACACACACTATAGAACTGCAACATTCATTGTATCTACTAGGAAGCAGCTGACCAGTGACTACGGCACGCAGGAGGAGACAAACTCCTCCCTAACCACTTGATAGTCACTTCCTAGTAGACAATTATGTGCAATAGAATACACTGACAGGGAGGAAGGACTGAATAACTTTAGTCAGTGATTAGCAAATGTCTGCTAGGTCAGCTAATATGTGATAATTCAGTTTGTGACCAGATACAAGACCAAGACTATCAATAGCAGTCCTTGATGTATTTTATTGTGCTTTAACACAGAAATTAAGAAAGCAACTCAGGATGTGGTCATTTTACACTAATAACCAAAGTTGCTACGGGGAAGTAATGGCCCATACTCACGGGCTACATTTGTGTCCTGTCGCTAGCACACGGGAGCGTGTGCGCGCCAGGCCGGCGACAGCTTGTCACCAGGTCCCTCCACATACACACAGCGGAGGGACCTGGCAACAACTGATGCGGCGGAAGCTGTCGCTGTTGTTCCTCCCCCCGCCGGAAGCTCAAGGTATTCCCTGCTTGTTGCTGTCGCTAGTCCGCATACCCACGCGGACTAGCGACAGTTGCGGTGGCAACTGTCGCTAGGCGATTGACCGCGCCAATCGCCTGGCGACAGCAGCGACGAGCGACAGTTTGGGGTGCGCGCCCGTGTTGCGCCTCATACTCACGGGCGAACTATCACTGCAACACGCGCGCGTCGCATGTTGCAGTGACAATTGTAGCCCGAGAGTATGGGCCATAACAGATGTGCACAGCTATCACTGTTCTCTGATTTATAGCTTGACTATGAATAAGTGTATTTACCAACTTAAAAAGGTGCCCGTACTTGATTTTTGGCATCCATATCCAGCAAATTCAATCATTATGAATAAATCTGGAAGATATTGATGCCACAACATGGCCACCAGATTGGTCTGGCTGAATCGATCAAAACAATCGATCTGGCATGTGGGAAAAAACGGCTTGAAAGAAAGAGTTCAGTCGAGTGTGTGGCGGTTACAGCATTCGATTTCTTGATGTCTTCTGTCTCCACACACCCCCCCCCCCCTCCCCCAAGCCTGTGGTGAGTGTGGCAGGCTCACTTGTCTTGCCAGTGTGACTCCTGACCTCCTCCTGTGTCTGGCATCTTTTGTCAGTGAACATGTAGTGCTGTGTGTCTTTTCTACTTGGTGTTTAATAAAGGCTACAATTCTATACGGAACGTTGAGCGGAACTCCACTTCTTCCAAGATACGTTTTATTGGTGATTGAGGCACCTGGTTCCAGCCCTGTTCCTAGCAAAAGGTAGAGCGGACATCACCCTGAAGTTTTATGCCGCTGTCCACCCCATGTAATGTATCCACCCGGGCCTGTAATGAGTGTGTCAGGCTCACTTGACAGGCTAGAGTGACTCCTGACCTCCTCCTGAGTCCGGCATCTTTTTGAATTACCACCCCAAGCACCTGTACCCCTTAATACCAATGCATATAGTGAAGTAACTACATGCGGCAGTGATTACCGGTATGTGGTACAGGATGGCAGCTACTCGCCTTAAGAGTGAAGTTACCGCTACAGGGTTTGCAATATGTTTTGGACTGAAGGGAACCTGTAAGTCTCCCTTCAAAAGAATGTCCAAATAACTGATTTCACTGGAAGCCCACTGAAAGGTAAATGACAAGTTAAGAGGATTGTCGTTAAGGAAATCAATAAACCCAGGTACCTGCTCGGGGGCGCCATTCCAGACGACTAACAAGTCGTCTATATATCTGCCATACCAGACCACCCGATCTGAGAAGCTATTCTTATCGCTGAACAGGAAAAAGACTCTTTCCACCAGCCCATATAAATATTGGCCAATGATGGGGAAAATGTGGCCCCCATGGAAGCCCTCAAGCGTTGTAAGGAAAACTCAGAATCGAAAAGAAAATAATTGTGGCTGCGCAGAAACTCAATGGCGAGCCCGATGAAGGCACATAGGTCTGTAGAGAAGGAAGAGTACCGAGCCATAGGATAATTAACAGCCTCGAGAGCAAGGGCATGAGGGATACAGGAGTAAAGCGACTTGACATCAATGGTAATTTATTGATTACTGGGTGGACAGTGGTGCTGGAGCAATTATTTCATTCTGAAATCTATTGTAAATCTGTCTGCAGTGGTTGGGCACTATTGGGAGTTTAATCTGCTGAATGCTTGTTCAGGGTCTATGGCTAAAAGTTTTAGGGGCAGAGGATCAGCAGGGCTGCCAGGTAACTGGTATTGTTTAAAAGGAAATAAATATGGCAGCCTCCATATCCCTCTCCCTTCAGGTGTCCTTTAAGTTTTTGCCTTGCTCTAAATGCTTATCTTCTTTTTTTCTACACAGTACAAAGGAAGATTATAGACGGTAGACATGACTAGCATGGTTTAAAAAAATGAGGTCATTCAAATGTTTTATTACAAAAAAAATTCCCCCCAAAAAACAAAAATGAGGTCACCTCTACCTGGCTGCTGGAAGACTTGGGACCCGGAGACAGAGAGTGGATGGTGTCATGGACTGCACAGGAAGGTAAACGGGTGATTAAACTTTGCAGCAAAATATTGAATTCCAGGCACCAAATACTACACAAAGTGGTGTTTATTAAAGTTAAGTTCACAATATACAGTATATGTGCGTGTGTGCGCGTGCGTGTGTGTGTGTGTGTGTACAGTGACCAGATTTTTCTGGGCTCAACCTGGTTGTGGCCATGACATGATGTGCGGAGCTAACTGTAATGTAACATTGTAACTCTGAGGCAATGCCCTGAGTTTCCTTCAAAACACAGTTAATCAAAGTGACACTTAAGCTGGCCATACACTGGCCCGATTTGCCGCTGTTTCGACAGCAGATTCGATCACTGGGATCGAATCTGCTGCCAATCGTTCGCGCTACACGCCGAATTTCGTTCCATTTCGTCCCATCCCGTCGATCGCTCCGTGCGGAAAATTACCGTTGATCGCCCGCGGGTAGGGAGCGCGTCACTAGCGGTGTTCGAGTGCCCGACAACCGCCGCAATAGATTCCCTGCTCCGCCGGCGCGACTACCCCCGGTCACCGCTGCTCCGTGTCCGCGCTGGTCTCCGGCATGCTTCAGTTCCTCCTGCCCGGCAGGAAGTTTAAACAGTAGAGGACGCTCTACTGTTTAAACTTCCTGCCGGGCAGGAAGAAGTAAAGCATGCCGGACCTGGAGACCAGAGCGGAGAAGACAGCGGAGACCTGGGGACTGGAGTCGCGCCGGCGGAGCAGGTAATGTATGCGGGCATGCGGGCGGGGGGAGCGTCGGCAGCACCACCACCACCACCACAACAGATTGTGAACGGTTTCAGGCTGAAATCGGTTCACAATCTGTTTGCAGTAAAGGTAGCCATACGATCCCTCTCTGATCAGATTCGATCAGAGAGGGATCTATCTGTTGGTCGAATCTGATGGCAAATCGACCAGTGTATGGCTACCCAGAGCTGGGACAAGGTCCTCCAGCACCCAAGGCTGAGACACCAAAGTGCGCCCCTCCATCCCTCCCACCCCAGCCGTCACACACTGATTGCTATTACACTAAGAGGGCCACAAGGCCCACAACCTCTCCAACACCTTAATCTCTAGTTATATGGCTTGCAGTCACTGCTATGTATCCCCTTTTCTTATTTCTTTCTGCTTCAAACACAATTAGAAATGACAGCTGAATGAATTGTGCGCCCCCTACTACTCTGCGCCCTGAGGCTGGAGCCTCTCCAGCCTATGCCTCGGCCCGGCCCTGTGGCTACCTTAAGGCTAGGTTCACAGTCAGACATTGGCCTCAATTCACTAAGATCATGCTGGAGATAAGGCAAGAGATAACTCCCCACCACACAGTGAGGGAGTCATCTTATCTCTTCATTCCTGAAGTTACCTCCTTTGTAGTTCAGTTACCTCCTCTGTCGTTATTTTCAGAATTCTTTTAGATTTATTTTAAGGATTGAAGGGTTAACTTTAGAGATCAGAAGAGTTAACTTTAGGTTTGCCTGAGGTAAAATGTTTCCTGAATACGACATGCCTCATCACTATGGGGATAACTCTAGAAACATTATTAAAGGGAACCTGTACTGAGTAAAATTATTTAAAATTAACACATAAGGTAACTTCAAATGAACATTACATAGTTACCTTGCCATCAGTTCCACTCAGAAGCTCACCATTTTCTTCTGACAATGATCCCTTCCAGTTCTGACAATATTTTGTCAGAACTGAAATATATCAGTTGCTCTCAGTTATATATCAGTTGCTGTTAGTTACAGCGGAGAGGAGAACTGATGTGTCCATGTCTCCTTATGGCTCAAGTGGGCGATATTACAGTTTAACTGTGTGCTGACCAGGAAGCTGTTATGGGGTAATGGCCATTTTCAAAATGGAGGACGGAGCATTCCATTGATCACAGTGGACAAACAGGACGCAGGAGAGGAGAAAGAGATTGAGGAGTAGACTACACAGGAGGTAAGTATGACTTGTATATGGTTATTTTGACTATTAATTTTCAGTACAGGTTTTCTTTAAAGACAGCAGATTAGCTTAGTGAATTGAGGCCATTGTGGCGCTGAGTTATAAAGTCTTATAACGCAGCTTACCGCACTGCAATAAGAAGTCTTTGCGACGTTCACAGTGCAATGTTAGCGTCACATTGTAATGTGAAGCTTTATGGTAATGCACTGCTGCAGAGTGTTACCTCTAAATGCACACGTTACCAGTTACAGGAAAGCATACTTTTCATTGCCTGTATGCTTCACTGTACCTACCTAATGCGACAGTAATGCAGCGTTAATATGCATTACCACTTTTTTGTTGCGTTTTAATGTTGCATTGCGACTTTAACATCGCATCACAACGCAACGTCCCACTGTGAACCTAGCCTAAAGGTAATTAGACAACATTTTCCAAACACATAAGAAAGCAATGTTTCCCCCATGATGTGGTAAAACAAGAGCTTTGCATCATGGAAGTGCAGAGGATAAATCTGCAGACACTGCGTGATGCTGTCATGGTGACATCTGGTCCCGTCTGAAAGCTGCAAACAAGTGTGGTGAATACTTAGCAAACGCTCTGCTCTGGCTATCCTAGCTGTGCATGCTGGGAACCTTCTAAGAGTCCATTCCCCAGATCCACAGAGGTTCAGGCTTATCCTGAGAAAGTTAATAATAATGAAGGGTGTCCCACAGACACAAAGCAATAAGGATTTCATATCAGAGCTTCAGCCCAGAAAGACATATTAAGAAATGCCACATTCTGTTGCCTGCTCATTAACAGGCTGGTATGAGAAAAATGAAGGTTCGGAGCAGGCAATTAGCTGCTTGTAGTTGTGATATACTCAAGGCTGGATTTATACTTTATATGCCCCTAGGCCGAGTATGTTGTGACTCCCCTTTAATGTGCAGCAGCACCCCTCCCATTCCATGTGTAGCCCCCTCTTCCAAGTTAATCATCCATGTACAGCAGCCCCTCTCTTTCATGAACAGCCTCGTTGGCATCAGTTTCCCGTTTTAATGTGTTTTTCCCCATTTTCAGCCTCCTCTTTCATACGTAGCAACCCCTAGTTAATGTTCAAGTTCCCTCTCAGGCTGCAGCGCCCAAGGCGCGGGCCTTTATGGCCTTTCCAGAAATCCTGCCCTGGCTATATTTCCTGAGCTGGTTCATAAACTGGAGATTACAGAGAAAGTCCACTTTCATTATAAAATTACCATAAATATAGAGGCGAGCTACAGATTTTTTTTTTAATGTCTGTCCTGTGCCCCTCCTCCCATGCATAGTCCTCCAATGCTTGTTTGTGTCCTCAGTGATTGGTTACTTGGTTACTTTGGTTACACCCAAAGCAGTAGCACGGAGCCAACACATAGGCTCATAAGAAAAGCCTAGCCCATTCAGGTCCATGCTACTCTGCAGATGTGAACTGTCAGTGCCTGCACAGTGCGGCTGAACTCCATCAACAAACAGGGCCGGATTTCTGGAAAGGTTACAAAGGCCCGGGCCTTGGGCGCCTAACCATGAAATAAGGGATGCTACATATGAAAGAGGAGGCTGAAAATGGGGAGCAACACATGAAAAGGGGAAACTGATGCCCAAGGGAGCTGTAGATGAGAGAGAGGGGCTGCTGTACATGGATGTAGCACAGGGAAGAGGGGGCTGCACATGGTATTGGAGGGGAGCTGCTGCACATGGAAGGTGAGCAACAACATACTTGGCCTAGAGGTGCAAAAAATATAAATCCAGCCTTGTCGACAAGTCCTTGCTAACGAGCTTCGGATGGTGTTGGTGCTGGAACAGCGAGGAGTGAGAGGGGGAAGTCTCTGTATTATCCAGAGGCTTCCTTCTACCTAGATAAGTAGCCATTTTAGGCCCTTTTTCACTACAGGTACACTTTAGGGCTCGTTCACACGATTCCCACTAATCGCTAAAGCGCTAGCATTTTTTAAAAACGCTAGTGCTATTTTAGCGATTTGTGATAATTACAGGCGTTCTGCAATTATCGGTAATCACAAATGTGTTACATGCAGCATTTTTCCGGCGATTTTTGGATTGATTGCCATTACTATATATAGAATCGCTAATCGCGATCACTCCAAAAACGCAAATTAGTCAAATTGTGGAAAAATCACCCATGGAAAACGCTACCGCAAATCGGTAGTGGTTAGTGATTTTAGGTGTGAACGAGCCCTTAATCCTTTGCAGTGGTGTTTGTTCTACATCTCAGAACACCTTTTCAGATGTCTTAAAGAGAACCCGAGGTGTGTTTAAAGAATGTTATCTGCATACAGAGGCTGGATCTGCCTATACAGCCCAGCCTCTGTTGCTATCCCAAACCCCACTAAGGTCCCCCTGCACTCTGCAATCCCTCATAAATCACAGCCATGCTGTGAGGCTGTGTTTACATCTGTAATGTCAGTCTCAGCTGCTCCCCCGCCTCCTGCATAGCTCCGGTCCCTGCCCCCGTCCCTTCCCTCCAATCAGCAGGGAAGGAAGGGATGCAGGCGGGGACTGGAGTTCAGCAGGAGGCGGGGAGAGCAGCAGACTGACACTATAGAGATAAACACAGCCAGCTCTGACAAGCTGTTTGTCAGCAGCGTGGCTGTGATTTATGAGGGATTGCAGAGTGCAGGGGGACCTTAGGGGGGGTTTGGGATAGCAACAGAGGCTGGGCTGTATAGGCAGATCCAGCCTCAGTATACAGATAATATTCTTCAAACCCACCTCGGGTTCTCTTTAAAGGTTCACTCAGCATATAGCTCACGTTTTGTTTATATAATGCAGAACAAGCGCCTCTTTTACGATTCTGTGTCTCAGATACTATGATGTGTAATTACCTGATCTTCTATAAGGATATTACTGTTATTTGCTAGTTATAACTGATTGCACTGACCCCCATTTGTGAGGTATATAATTTGAACAATGTTAAACTTTTGATGCACCCCAATAAAACTCTTTGAAACCAAAGCTTCACTCAGCAAGCATTGACTTGGTGGGACACAGCAGATCATTGGTACAGTTGAGTCCCTAGAAGGGATGGATGAACATGATTTTTGGTTCGCGAATTTTATTGTGAAAACAATTGTTTGCGGCAAGACCCATTGACTTTAATGACAGACGAACTTCTAAATCCTTCAGATCATCTCTGCAGCCACAATTTCTTTAAAAGTGTGTATGCAAAGTAGTATGGGGAAGGGGAATCAATGGCAAAATAGTCACCCAAAAATACTTATTTTATGCAAATGCTTTTGAAATTTATTTTTTAAGACTCGTCAATGGCTTTACTGGGTAATAACAAAGCCCCCATACATGCTAGAATCGCCAAATTTGCACGGGACAACTGGAGTAAAAAGAATATGGAGGCTGCCATATTTATTTTCTTTTAAACAATACCAGTTGCCTGCTGATCTATTTGGCTGCAGTCATGTCTGAATCACACCAGAAACAAGCATGCAGCTAATCTGTAACAATAATGTCAGAAACAACTGAACTGCTGCATGCTTGTTTGGGGTCTATGGCTAAAAGTATTAGATCAGGACCGGGCCGAGGCATAGGCTGGAGAGGCTCCAGCCTCAGGGCGCAATGTAGGTGGGGGCGCAGAATTCATTCAGCTGTCATTCCTAATTGTGTTTGAAGCAGAAAGAAATAAGAAAAGGGGATACATGGCAGTGACTGCAAGCCAGATAACTAGATATTACGGTGTTGGGTAGGTTGTGGGCCCTGTGGCGCCTCTTAGTCTAATAGCAATCAGTGTGTGATGGCTGGGGTGGCAGGGATGGAGGGGCGCACTTTGGTGTCTCAGCCTTGGGTGCTGGAGGACCTTGTCCCGGCTCTGTATTAGATGCAAAGAAAAATATGGCAGCCTCCATATACCTCTCACTGTCCAGAACAGTGGGAACAAGGAAAATGTGTTTTGTTTTGTGTGTCCAAAAAGACGTTGTAGTTTTTGAGAAAATAGGAATAGGGTACATCAGTACCCCTATACACATTTAACTTGGGGAGGGGGCAGGGATCTGGGGATCCATCTTAAAGGCGATTCCCAAATGTCACCATGAAACCCCCTGGGTGTCAACAGCTGTGGATTGGACAAGGGCTCCGGGGGAGGGGGGGCGGTGGCTGCCCCTCTGTTCCAGAGCCCCTCCCCCCTTATCATTTACCGTGCCAGTTGGTATAGCTCAGGGTGCGAAGCCCCACGAGCACACATTTTGCACACAAACATTTGTGGTCAATGCAAATGTGCAAATGTTCGTCCATCCCTCGTCCCTAATGCAAGTAACTGCATTGCAAGGGCTGTCATTGTCAACGGGATCATTAAAGTCACCTATGATGAAGGACGCTATGTTGGTGGGAAGATGGGAGATAGGCTATTTGAAGAAGTTATTGAGAAAAAGGGGAAACAGGACCAGAAAGAACTATAGATTGCTGAGACCTGGAAGTCATAAAGAATGGCTGACACCAATTACCACTCGTCTACGTGGACAATAGTCGTTGTCTAATTTCTGCTTTAGAAGCAGAGTATTATTATTATTTATATAGCGCTGACATCTTCCACAGCGATGTACAGCGTATATTGCCTTGTCACTGATCTGTCCCCAGAGGAGTTCACAATCTAATTGCTACCATCAAGGATGGGCCGAGGCAGAGGTGAGAGAGGCTCCAGCCTCAGGGCACAGTGTAGGAGGGGGCGTACAACACACTCAGCTATCATTCCCTTATTGTGCTAAAGCAGAGAGAAATAGAGATTAGGGCGTTGGGGGGGGGGGGGGAGTTTGGGGCCCGGGGAGCCTCTTAGCCCAATAGCAATCAGTGTGTGACAGCTGGGGTGGGAGGGATGGAGGGGCGCACTTTGCTGTCTCAGCCTTGGGTGCTGGAGGACCTTGTCTCGGCTCTGCCTACCATAGTCATATGTCTGTGTTTTGTATTGTATGTATGTAGTCTGGGGCCAATTTATCCGTATGTTTTTGGTATGTGGGAGGAAACTGGAGTGCACAGGGGAAACCCACGCAGAGACGGGGAAAACATACAAACTCTGTGCAGATAATGCCCTGGCTGGGATATGAACCAGGGACCCAGCGCTGCAAGGCGAAAGTGCTAACCACTACACCACCATGCTGTCTTGAGCATTAGCACAAAATTCATTGTTTATTAGAGAATGAATCTGACAGCCTCCATGTACCTCTCACTTCAGGTTCCCTTTAAGTTCACCAAAAGTGAGATCCTTGGAGGAAACTTTGATGATTATTATCACTAGCCCAACTTTGACCCTCTTCATCTATATATCTCTATATATTGTGAGTCATAGCATAAAGGGATGCCTGCGTTTGACATCACTGATATGTTTGTGTGTTGCCCTTCTCTGTGCTGAAAAGATGACAAATTTAGTCTCAAATACAGTGAGATATTGTGCAAAATGTATAGAGGAGACCTTCACAAATAAAGTATGATGAAAGAAATCAGGGGAGCTGCCAGCGCTGCATAAATCATATAGTGTAATACAAATCTGCTCCATGACCTTCACTGGAACCGCTTACAGCACTATCACTCATACTGGCTTGGAAGTCTTATTTGTAACTAATAGTACATGAAAGGAAGGAAAATACTTGTAACTTTTTTGCTTAATTAGGTAAATATGAACTCCTATACATTGATACTCCACCTGGATCATTTGCCAGCAGCTGGGGTTCCACAGAGGCACCGCAATAACATATAGTAAAATGTAATACATTATTCAGGATACCCAATTTCACATTAATTATCCTGGGTTCAGCATCAGGAAAACGTCCTATATATATATATTGCTGTTTATTGGTATGCAGCCCTGCCCTCCCAGTTATATTTAGCCTAGGCTATTTAGTTATGCAGCCTTCTCCTCCCAGAGGTGTATCTACAGGGGTGCGGGTATGGCATGTGCCATCAGCTCCTCATACTGGACCCACCCCCTAAAGTGCTCTATAGAATCTACTTGACCCCCAATGCTATGGCCAAGGCACTTGGAAAATACAGTGGAGTTCCAGTTATCCAGAACTCAACTAACCAGAAGTCTCAACTAACCAGAACAAATCGCCAGCAGTGCTCACAGTGGTGAAGGCCAACTTTTTAGGCTTTTTGTAGGCTCTGCTGTACTGAAAGACTGGGTTCCATGACTCCCCCAAGGTTAATATACTTTCAATTACTGTATTTTAACATTCAATACAGAGTTCTTTGTATGTATATAAAGTGCATATTGTACTGTATTAAAGGGAATCTTAAGTGAAAATAAACTTATGAAATAATGAATTGTATGTATAGGGATAACAACCTAGTACTTAACGCCGCAAAGACAGTTGAACTGGTTGTAGATTTGCAGGAGGCATCCCCCTCCTCTCCCACCAGTCCACTTAGGTGAAACCGAGGTCTCGAGAGTGCCATCTGTTTGATTCCTTGGCACAACCCTAACAAACGACCTGAAATGGGGGCAAAACGCCACCAGAATTCAGAAGAAATCTCAGCAGAGGCTGTTCTTCCTGCGTCAACTGAAAAAGCTTGGCATGCCACGGGAGCTGCTGACCAGCTTCTACACCGCAACCACTGAGTGAACTGAACTAACTTTAGACTTAATGCAGACCCCATGTGAACTCTATGCGGACCTTATGTAGGCCCCACAAGACTGCTCTGCTGATCTCCCTGAAATGTTACATGTTGGACGTTATATGCACCAATGCACATCTTTAATTTGTCTGTCTTGTGCTTTTGATTATCCTGTTTGATACTTTTTATGTGCTTGTCTATGCCATGTGAACCACAAATAATTTCAAGTATGACTCCTGTCGTACTTGCCGAATAAAAGTGATTCTGATTCTAGTACAGCTAAGAAATAGAACATTATTAGTAAATATAATGGGTCTCATATTGTTTCCAGTACAGGAAGAGTTAAGAAACTTCAGTTTTATCTATACAAAAGAGCTTCTCTGAGCTCTCCCACCCAACTTAGGTCAGAGACAGCCCTATTTTCTGAAGCATTTATACATTAAATAAACAGTGAAAGGGCTGGTGCACACCAGAGCGGTTCTGAAGCGTTTTTTAAAACACTTGAATGGGGAAAAACGCTTGGCTAATGAAAGTGAATGAGATGGTGCACACCAGAGCGTTTCGTTTTTCCCCAAACGCAAATTCCTGTCCTGGAGCATTTTTTAGATTTCTGAGGTCTTTCAGCCTCAATGTTAAAGTATAGGAAAGTGGAAACCGCTCTGAAAAACGCTAGATCAGAGCAGTTTTCCAGGCGGTTTTGTTACAGTAGCTGTTCAGTAACAGCTTTACTGTAACAATATTTGTAATCTGCTACACAAAAACGCTCCAAGAAACGCCAGGCATGTTTAGAAAACCTCTCTAAACATGCCTAGAATCACTCTGAAATCTGCTTCAAAAACCTCTAGCGTTTTGAGAATCTGCTAGCGGTTTTTGGTGTGCACTGGGCTAAAGACAGCTTTAGATAAGGTTTTACTGCAGGGAAGTTTAAAGGACCATTAGCTCTGCTCTGTTTCATGGTTTAAAATACAGAGTGTCATTTGTAAACTGCAAATATTAGAGAATGATGCAATGTAATAAAAAAAAAAAAAAATAACACCTGAAAATAAAAATATGAGACTCTTTTCTTAGCTACTATTGTTCTATTAATTATCTGTACTACACATGCAATTCATCATATCATAAGGTTTTTTTTTCTCACTTCAGTGTCACTTTAACTAGGACTATTTTTAACATTCAGCCTAAAAGCAAACACACAGCACACGTATCTGGCATCAGCCCATCCCCAGGGCCGGCGCTACCATAGAGGCAGAGGAGGCAGCTGCCCCAGGGCCCCAGAGCTTGTAGGGGCCCCCAGTGGCTACAAGAGGAAAAATGTTTTTTCAAATCGGCCTTATAGTTTTTGAGAAAATCGATTTTAAAGTTTCAAAGGAAAAAAAATACACATTTAAAATCCTGCCGACTTTAATGGTTAATAGCAAATACACGTTAAATTCTAGAAACCCTAAATTTGCAGGATATGTTAAGGAGATCATTAGGAATAAGAGGAAAAAACTATTTTTCAAAAAGACCTTATAGTTTTTGAGAAAATCGATTTTAAAGTTACGAAGGAAAAAAGTATACTTTTAAATGCGGTAAATGTCACTTTTAGTAGCTAACCTAACGGTAGTGTAATTTTACATGCATTAAACGAAAGCGCAATCAATTTCCTGACGGGGTTTCCAGGGGGTCTATATGCAGCCGCAGCGCTTTGGCCAGGGATCGCTATACAGCCGCAATATGGCTGTATCAAGATCCCTGGCATTTTTTCCTATTTTCCCAATTTTGTTTTTATGTTTAGAGTGTGAGAATTAAAAAAAAAAAAAATTATGTGGGGTCCCACCTCCTGAAACTTTTTAACCCCTTGTCCCCCATGCAGGCTGGGATAGCCAGAATGTGGAGCTCCGACCGATTGGGACTTCACACCCTGGCTATACTAGCTGCAAAAAAGGTCCCCTAATGCCGATTTTTGTTCCGTGGTATATGTTGGGGGGGGGGCCCAGGTTTATTTTGCCCTGGGGCCCCATTGTTGCTTAAACCGGCCCTGCCCATCCCCGTTGGTGCTGGATAACTGAGTGTCAGGATCTCTCCTGTAACATGTCCTTTTGGTTGCAGTTCTGATTTCTCTGCTTGCATTCGGTTGTTTAGTTTTGATTGCATTCGCAATAGGCATCGTTGTCATCTGCAATCATTCTGCAGTTCAGAGCAGCTCAGGATGCTGTCATGATTCCACCTATAGCTTGCTGCAGTTGAACCTCAGCCAGACAGCTCTGCATTTCCTAAATGCATATTGTTGCATAATATTGCATGCATTTGTAATGAGAGTTCTTTCCATCCACAGTCAGCCTTTAGGGCTCTTTCACATCAGACAACGTGAACAGGAGCCGTTCTCCTGCACGCGTTGTCTTCCTGCGGCGTGTCGTCGGGTATCTGCTGTGCGACGCAATCAGCGGCAGTAGCTGGTAATTAAACCCGACGGAAAACCCCGGCTTGCGTGTGCGTTGGAGGAAAAACTGCGCCCGGGTGCGTCGGAACCGCAACGCATCGAAACGCAGCGTTGAGTGTGAAAGGTAAAATGAAAGTCTATGGACTTTCATCTTACCTTGGTTAACGCAAACGGCTTCCGTTTGCGTTAACGCACAAAGTCTGCCCTAATGTGAAAGAGCCCTTAGTCTTCAATCAGACTAGCTCAGGATTGAGTGATAACCATTCAGCTGTGTGGGCATTTGCATGCCTGTTCTCATTGGGTGATGTTCATAGAAAAGTCTCCTCCTCCTCTAACACCTTGCCCGTCATAGCATTCAGCTCTGCCTTAGCTGGCTCCCTCATGTGAAGTGTGAATTGTATTGCTTAAAGCGGATCCGAGATGAAAAACGAACTATAACAAGTAACTTGTCTATATATCTTATGTACAGTTTAGATGGTTTAAACAGCAAATCTGTCTGCATACTGCTTTAATAGAATATATGATTATTTCTATCTGTGATACAATGACAGCAGCCATGTTGTTTGTAAACATTACACACAGCCAAGCTTATCTGCACCATCAGCACTCAGACTGTGAAAAAAACCTAATCCCCCCCTCCTCCCTCCTCCCCTCTGCCTCTGAAATCAATGGCTAGTAACACCTCACCCTCCTCCTGCCCAGACTGAGCTCCCATGAGCCCTTGCTACTGCCAAGGCTCTCTGAAAACTGTGGGCAGGGCTTGTTTAGTTTATAGGGAATTAGAGTATTAAAACAAACAAAAAAGTATTTGGCTTGAGGAATGCCCTATAAACAATAGGAAAGGAACACAATTATGAAATGAGTAAAAGTTCATCTCGGATCCACTTTAACCTTGCCTTGCTTGCTTGGACGTTCGCTGCACCCGCGGGGGTACAGTGAAGTCCTTCAAATCCTGATAGCTTGGAGACTGCCTTCACCACATTGGTGACTGGTAGTATTCCTACTAGTTCTGTTCCTGTGGACGTAACTATAGCTGCAGTTGCTATTAGTTACGCTTCTTCCTGTTTGTTTTGTCTGTGCCCGTGTGGATGTTTGCTATCGCTGGGGCGGCGATTAGATTGGCAAAAAATCAGTCTGTTCCTGCTGGTTCTGTTCCTGTGGACGTAACTATAGTTTTAGTTGCTATTAGTTACGCTCCTTCCTGTTTGTCTTGTTTGTGCCTGTGTGAATGTTTGCTATCGCTGGGACAGCGATTAGATTGGCAAGCATTCCGTCTGTCTGTCTGTTGTCTGTCCTTGTTTACTCAGTGAGGTGGACATCAGATGGTCAGTGCTGCGGTCGCACTGAGCAACCATTGTGTCTTGTTTATTGTGGCGGTTATCGGAAGCTCAGAGCTGTGGTCGCTCTGAGCCATGTTGCTCCCTTATTCATAGCTGCTGGTGTTATCTGTGTTATCTCCTCCACAAGTGCATTCCGCACTATCACCTGATATTACCCAGCCACATAGTCTTGCTTTGTAGGCTCTGGTGGTACTCTTGTCTTCCCGGCCTCAGTCTCTACACCTTGCACGCTGAAGTCCTGCGGGGTAACCGTAGTCCGGTAGACGCACTGGCCTCCTGTTAACGTGGGGGCTTGATGTATAGGCGAAGAGCATGGTATTAGATTGGGGTATAGAGACTGAAGGAAATCTGCCAGGCCTTACACTGAGACTCTACTGTATTGTAATGATCCGCTCAGCTGGCTGCACAGGCAGACAGATGTTTGACCATTCCTTGAGTCTGTGGGATAAAGGTCTCTGGATAATAGACCTGTCTTTGCTTTGCAAGCTTCAGACCTGCTCTGCTGCTGAGGAATTTGCATATGCTGATTATGCAGATTGCCTGGTCGCCTCCCTTGAAGGCTTGCAGCATAAATACCATGTCATCCCACAATCCTTTGCTGGTCATCATGGTTTGTTACTGTTGAAACACTCCTGGAGTGTCAGCCTTGCTATTGTTTTCTAAAGATTATCTTAGAGTATTCCTGGGGACTGCATTAGGCATCCCTCTAGTACAGTCATGTTGTATTTTTGTATTGCCTGTTCTGTCTTCTGTTTGTCCTTGCGATTGCACTGTCGCCAGTGGTTGGCGATGGTGAATCGTTTGTTTCTGTACTTGGATCACACTTGCTCTGGGGGAAAGAGCAGTGGATCCTGCTAGCCTGTTTCTGTACTTGGATCACACTTGCTCTGGCGGAAAGAGCAGTGGATCCTGCTAGCCTGTTTCTGTACTTGGTTCGCACTCACTCTAACGGTAGCAGCGGTGGTTCCTTTTGGTACTCTGTCTGGGAGTGTAGGCCAGAGCTGCGGTTGCTGCTGGCTGCTCCTTCTCTCTGTCTTGTCTGATACGAACGCTTGCTGTAGGCTCGGTGGGGTAACCGTTAAGCAAGCGTTCGCGTTCTCTGTTTCGTGTTTGTGTGGTGTTGGTTAGTTAGGGTGGCGTGCTTGTCTCTGTTGCACTTATCGTGCGGAGACCGCGCCGTAAACGCGTTCACTGTTGCGAATGAGTACGGTGTTCGCGTTTAGCTAGCGTTTGTTATTTTACTTATCTTCTCATTGTTGTTTGCTGTGCCTCTGCTACTCTCGTGCTCTGTCTTGCTCAGTCTTGTGTCACTTCTGGCAATCGCCTCTCTCGCGATTGCGTTCCTACTTTGTTTCTGCTGTTGTGTGTTCACCGTCGCGGGTTGGCGACTAGATTGGTGCACACACATACATTCTGTCCCTGTGCTCATTCTCATTGACAATCGCTTCTCTTGCGATTGTGTTCTCACTTGGTTTCCACTGTTGTGTGTTCACCGTCGCAGGTTGGCGACGAGATTGGTGGACATACATACATTCCTTCTCTGTGCTTATTCAGTCTTGTGTCGCTGTTAGCAATCGCCATCTCTTGCGATTGCTTTCCCACCTGATCTTCACGGTTGTGTGTTCATCGTCGCTGGATGGCGACTAGATTGGTGGACACCCATACACCCTGTCGCTGTGCTCTCTCTCTTTAAGGGCTATCTTGCCCTGCATTGCTTCCCTTCGTACAATTCCTACCTGGCATCTGTGGTTGTGCAGAGGATCTGTTCCTCTGCACTCCACGGCTCCATCTGCTGGCAGGAATTCCCCTCTACAGGTGCGTTGCACCTTTTGCTGGGTTCTCTCAGATTATACGCTTGTGGAGGATTTCCGCAGTGTCAGCGCGCATCCTGTGCGCTGACCACGGAAAGAATTCCACAATTGTTACATGTATATATTTATTTTGTCAGTGGAATGCAAGGAGATGAGTTCTCTCTACTATACATGGTTGTCCTGTAAAATTGTACATCACCCTTCGGCACGGTGTAAGAAGATATGAGAGCAAGTGATGAGCAAAAATGCCGATATTCTTTTTGCATTCATTTTCATAAAAATAATGTAAAATGTGAATGTCGAGCGAGAATGCCATTGAAAATAATTTTGTAATAATACCTTGTGATTCTCACAAATTCACAAGCAACACTGATAAGAAGCCTTTGACCTGCCCAAATGCTTCCCACTACTGAAGTTAGTTATCTATTTTTTTTTTTTATTCAACTAGACTTTAGGATTGCTTTAAGAGGACTTTAACCACTTTATCCACCACTACAGTATATCTACGTCCTCTTTGACTTCATCTAAGCTACGAGGACGTGGATATACGTCTTGTAGGTTTGGCATTGCTCCTGTGCACACCTCCGCCACTATCTGCTGCAGCACTGCTTGGTGAAAGGGAATACATGTTCCCTGAGCCAATAAGATTGATTTTTTTTTTACCATTAAAAATGCTTTTATTTGCTCAGTTCATAGTGAAAGATACCCACTGTAGCATTATTTCAAAATCAAATATCCTCACCAAAAATTGTGACACGAACATAATGTAAGTTTTGTGATAGATGGTAGAAATAGCCAAACAACATTTGTGTTTATGTACAGTAGCGCTTTTTATTTTTAAACTGAGAAATAATGTGTTTTTTTTCTATTTTTTCCCCCTCTTTTCCCATTAAAATTCATAGAAAACAAAGTTGTTTGATAGCCAAAATACCATACAATGAAAGCCTAGTTTGTCTTGAAAAAAAATGATACATATTTCATTTAGGTGTCATAAGTAGGGATGCAATAATTATTGCTGATTAAATAGGGACATAGCTAAAATGTACAAACTGCTCTGGTCCATAAGGGGGAAACACGGTCTGGATGCGAAGTGGTTAAACACTGGTTAAAAAAATGCTCTTCAATTGGCTAATTAAGGCGCTTATACACCAATTAAACAAGCTCTGCAAATGACTGCCTGTGTATGACATTAGGAAAACATCTGTGCCCTCAGTTAGGCTTGAAATGCAATATTTTCATATCTCATTCAAGCACAGTATAGATCATATCAGACCTGATTCCTCTAGAGTCAAAATATTGCATTCTAGTTATATTAAATAGCCCTTTTCCTAAAACCATTTCCTTATTCACAGAAGACAGATGGCCGAGTATTATTCTAAAAACAATTAACATTCAAAGAAAGGGATCATTACAGACCTTGTTATTAGCTACACAGACGTGCTATTCCTTGTTTAACACTTGTAGGGATAATAGATTCAAATTATATCTCATATCCATTTGCAGCAGCTACAAAGAGCTTGTGGCTGAGAACAGCTGCAGGGCGCAGTGCTGCACAATGCTATGACACAGAGCTCGTAGTCCGGACGTACATAAATACTCACAGATCTCAGATACGCGTAGCACACGCTACCGGTGACAAGTAAAATATTCTATATCATCTAAATGCTAATTAAATTTCAGTGCAAAAAACAGATGGCAGAAGGCATTCCAATATTATTTTAGCAGATAATTAATATTCTGCATATCCAGGGCAACGAAACTGGCATATGTTGTAAATAAATAAGAAGTGATTATTTAAGCGACAAGCGTTTGTTTCCAGGATTTTGCGACATGGGTACAGGCACGCGATTATGTGAATGACGTTTGGCGACACACAGCAACAATCACCATCACGGCGGATCTTTAAGATCCCTGATGACTCCCATGCAAAGTACCGCGATCGTTTGAACTCTTGTTTGTGCCATTGTGTGCCATGACGCCGCATATACCCACTAGCAGGAAGATGGATCGGGGAATGCTCATCGTCAGGGGACATTGCTGGGATCCATCTTCCTGCATCGTGAAGTGAGTATTCCTGTTAGGAAATGGCTTCTGAGAGCAGGAAAGAGATAAAAGGGTCAATAATTCATAGATTTTAGCTCTGGCATACTTCAATGCGTGTGTTATTGAGCAAAGACAGTGAAACAATAAAAACTTAAAAAGTAGATTTAATAATAAAATAAAACTGTGCGAAATCTAAAAAGATACACTTGATTATCTCATCAGTCTATTTTCACCTCGTTTTTCCTTTAACTTAAATGCTATTTGCCCAGTCAAAATATTGGAGTTGAATTACAAAAAGCTATTAATGTGTTCAAGAATGATGAAGATTATACAGTGGGGGAGATTTATCAACGCATTACCGACAGTTTTTTCTTCTTAATCTGTTCTAACCAGCAGGGAGAACAGTTCTGCATGATAATAAGAACCTTCTTAAAACCTAGGTAATAGTGGCAGTTTAGCATGAATTTCTAGAGCTGCACTACAGTTAAGAGAAGTGCAAATCCATCCCTAAACTGGCACAGATTAAGAAGTGCTTGATAGCAGTTCTACAGATGTAGAACTGCAGGCTAGACATGATTGCAGAGTGCAGGCTAAACATGATTTGTGATGTGCTCCTCCCACCTGCTGAATTCTTCCTCAGAGCCTGCTGCTATCAATACAGCAGGTGTGTTGGTTACCACAGCAACAGCAATTCCCATCATACACTGCACTGTCTGAGAGACCTTCCTAGCTCCTCCTATTTTACAACAGTTTTAGAAGGAGTATAATGATTTCTTTAGATGCCTGAGACAGTTCTGCATGGATTTCTAAAAACCTACCAATATTTTGTTTCAGACACTCTTGATAAATCTGGCCCAGTATTCTTAAGCAGAGTCCATAAAACAGAAAAAAAAAACTAAAATCGGAGTGACTCTACTGTTACATCAAAATTTGAAGTACAATTGTAACCTGGAACTCTGCAAAGACTGTTTAATTTGAAAGACATACAGCACTATCAATGATAATTGTGCATGGTCCCAATCAAGATGACAGCTTGGATAGTAAAACGGCTTGCGAACAATTGGGGAGGATAACAAAGGCAAAGTCATGATACTGGAAGACCTGAATGCACAAAGAGCACAAAGCAGAAGATTGGACCAGTAAGTGGAAAATACGGCCAAGAGTGTCTCAGTACTAATGGAGAGCTGTTATTACAATTTTGCATGGATAATGATTTAATAATTACCTAGAGACAGAACAAGTTGAAAGCTTTAGCTATCTAGGCTCAATAATCTCTGCAAAGAGACCCGATGCCAATGCGAATGAGATATTAGCATCTGCTGGAATTCTCTACTCAGCTTTTAAAAGAGGATTTATATCCAAAGGAGAAGCAGATGAGAAAACCGAAACATCTATTTTCCAGTCGGCCTGCGTACTTTCTACCTCTGGCTCCTGGCCGTGGCCTCTAACAACACAGCACTGCACAAGGATGTACGGTAGGCAATAAAGAATCGTCTAAAATCAAATATACAACTGCTCACCCTACTTGGACTATATATAGAGGAAAAAGGAGGTGCAAAGGGATGTGGCCAAATGAAATGCAAACCAATAATAACCCTGCACAGATTGCTTGCGCATGTGCAGGGGCTGCCGACCTGGCTGGCTACTGGGGACCCTGGGAGACTGCCCGAGAGCGGAGCTGTAGCGAGGGACACATAGGCTTCCCGTTCTCCTATCTGCACCCCCCCCCCCGTTGCTCACCTGTAACCTAAAAGCTACCTGGGATCCTCTTCCAGTCTCCAGGGTCGGGCTCACTGCTCAGGCACTGCACTGTCTGCAGCGCGCACCCATGTCCGGGATTGCACTGCGCATGACATCACTGCACGTGACGTAGTGACTTCATACGCATGCACAGTGCCTGTTTGGTGCCTGTGCAGTGAGCCCTACCCTGGAGACCGGAAGATAATCCTGGGAAGCTTTTAGGTGAGCTATGGGGGTCAGATAGGAGAACGGGGGGAGTTGTGGGCATCAGGACAGGTGGTAGTATATGGCTGCTCCACACGTTTCTCCAAACATTTTGAGCTCTGGTATCCTTGAAGGTTTAACTTAAGACCTGCAGGAAGCAGGTGTTCTCCAAGGACACCCAGCAAACTGGGAATTTAGCATTGAAATAGACATAGCTCAGTTCTGAATTGTTGCTTTCTATATTTACAGTGTGATTTGCAGTTTATGAACACATGCCAATACAAGCCCAGGCTTAAAGGCAGATAATGAGCAAGAAAATGTCCTATTCAGATAACTTTTTGTCCCATCTTCATCTTTTTGTTTCATCTAATCTACAAAATAGCATTTTGGCATCTAAATACTGAAGAATTACTAAAAACAGATTAAAGGTAACACTAAACTTCTTTGAATGTTTTATTACGTGCTGGGGCTTCAAAAAAATGCTTTAATGATAAGGGGCAATATGCAATTTACTGTACTTTTTCTCCTGAGTTTTCTTCTAGGAGATAATTTTTCATCTTTGATTTAAAATTACTTTTTAGCACTTTGCAAAGGAAAAATTACCAAAGAGTAGGTGAAAAGGGTCAGAATTATTTTGAGTATTTTCTTGCTGGTGGTGAAATGGCATTTCATTTACAAGTTGTGAAAATATCACCTTGGAGAAAACACTCCAAGGACACCATTTTTCATCCTCTATTTAACTTTTCAGCACTTTGTAACTGAGAAAGTACACAAGAGTGTGTTCTTGGTTGCTGGTAGGTAAAACGGCATTTTATTGACAAGTTTAAAAATATGACTTACGAGAAAACCCAGGAGAATTCTCCAAGGTGATATTATCACGGCTTGTCATAAAATGCCTGTTAAACTACCAACAAGCAAGAAAATACTTAAAACTATTTTGAAAGTACTTTTTCACCAACTTTTGGGTATTTTCCATTGTAAATTTGCATAAGGGCCCTGGTGTAAAAAAAATTCCCGTGAGAATTCTCAGGGGAAAAGTTATTTGAATAAGGGACCAGGTGAGCATGTGGGTCCCCCCAGCTATGTTTACTAGCCTGCTTGTCTGTCCTTTTTTTCCTCTAACACTGCACTCAATGCACAGGAAATATTCAGCATCCTTCCTTGACCTTTTGATGTGTTGTGACAGAATTTTCTTTTCTGATAATAAAGTGATCATAGAAGCACCACTACATGTTTACCAATGCATTACAGTACTGGAATATCTAAAGGAACTATGGAATTTTGCTTTAATTCTCCTCTTAAAGGGACACTTAAGCCAGAAAGAAAAAATGAGCTTCTACCAGCCCCCTGCAGCAGTCCTGTGCCCTCGCAGCCACTCACTAATCCTCTGGTCCCCGCTGCCAGCTAGTTTCGTTTTTGCCGACAGGCCCGTCAGGACTGGCCACGCATAGCTTTTTCCGCATTCCCGACCGTAATTAGCGCTATTGCGGGCCGCAACGCATACAAAGATACGCGTTGCCGCATATCTATGCGTAGGTAATGCATCTTACAGTCGGGAATGCGGCAAAAGCTACACGTGGCCAGTCCTGTCGAACTGCAAGCAATGGGCAGCGCTCACAGGCTGCAAGTGAAGTGAAAGCTCCAGAGATATGCCCAGCCCCTTGGGGCTAAATACACACCTTGAATACAAATCAAATGCAAATTGTGTGCTAACACTAATCTAAATTCTAAAATTTGAATGCAAGCTGACACCCATGGAGGCAGCTAGCCTGCAGTATACTTAAGTTTTGTACAGAAGAAGGAAATGGCACCGCTTCCAAACAGATGCTGCACCTGAATTGACTACCTGCACAAGTATGCAGAGCTCGAATAATGGGCACATTACACACCTTGCATTCAAAACAGGTACAGTAAAGGGGGGCGTTAGCTTCAGCATAAAATGTGCGCAAATTATCCCTACTAGACTCTCCCAGACTCTCGCCTGTCGAACTGTTGCAAAAACGAAACTAGCTGGCAGCGGGGGACCAGAGGATTAGTGAGTGGCTGCGAGGGCACAGGACTGCTGCAGGGGGCTGGTAGAAGCCCCAGGTGAGTAAAACTCTTTTTTTTTCTGGCTTAAGTGTCCCTTTAACATGTATTCCTAATTTTGTTTCCGACAGTATTATGAGTGTGACCTGTGGCTGGCAAGTGATGAGACCCTTATCCAGGGGTCCCCAAACTTTTTCGGTCAACGGCTGGGTCAACATACTTCTGACTGCTGGGGGGCTCAATGTAATGTAGAAAACATTACATTGAGCCTAGGAAGTATAAACTATTACCTGTTAACAGTGTTACTTGGGAATTTTCATCAGTCATTTCCGCATCGAACATGCTATTTTTAATTTCAAGAAATTTTCACGAAAAACAGGCTTGTATTTTTGCGGTTTACGCAAAATCGTGGAAAATCTATATATTTACCATAAAAAAATTGATATTTGTACTTCAACGCAGAAGAATAATATTTTTGCTGCAAAAATTAGATATTTTTGCTGCGAAAATGTGAAAAAGCCTCAGGGGGCCGCATTTGGCCCGAGGGCCTTAGTCTGAGGACCACTGCCCTTTAGAGTTAGGCCGAACCTCCGATTTTAGGTTCGCGAACCCTGTTCGCGAACTTCCGCAAAAGGTTCGGTTCGCGAAAAAGTTCGCGAACCGCAATAGACTTCAATGGGGAGGCGAACTTTCAAAGTTTTAAAACATTCTATCAGCTGGAAAAATGATAGAAAACATGTTTCAAAAGCTCTAATACCTGGAGCCACACCTAATTGAGTGAAATACACATCATTGCTGGAGGACCCACCCTCCCTCCCTCCCTCCTTCCCTCCTCCAAGCAAGGTCCTTTATACCATTTGCCTACCTACACTAATTAGTTATGGGACAGCTGCTACACACTCTGCTAGGGAGATTTTATCCTCCCTCCTCTCCTTCTACCCTTTCCCTCCTCCCTCCTACCGGAGGGAGGAGGGTCTCTTCTGCCAGGGAATTATACTATTTTAAAAACCAGTATACATCATACCATAGCTGGGAATACATACATGAGTATACATCATACCATAGCTGGGGATACATACATGAGTATACATCATACCATAGCTTCGAATCGAACCCAGATCTCACTGTGTGGTGGGCACGTCACCCTAAGCACTGTACCACTACAGAAGTAAGTGAAGCTTGCCTAAAATTTAACATTTATGCTCAATGCAATAGAACCATTAGGTTGCTTAAAGGAGAACTGTAGTGAGAGGTATATGGAGGCTGCCATATTGATTTCCTTTTAAGCTATACCAGTTGCCTGGCAGCCCTGCTGATCTATTTGGCTGCAGTAGTGTGAATCACACCAGAAACAAGCATGCAGCTAATCTTGTCAGATCTTACAAAAATGTCAAACACCAGATCATACCATAGCTGGGAATCGAACCCAGATCTCACTGTGTGGTGGGCACATCACCCTAAGCACTGTACCACTACAGAAGTAAGTGAAGCTTGCCTAAAATTTAACATTTATGCTCAATGCAATAGAACCATTAGGTTGCTTAAAAGAGAACTGTAGTGAGAGGTATATGGAGGCTGCCATATTGATTTCCTTTTAAGCTATACCAGTTGCCTGGCAGCCCTGCTGATCTATTTGGCTGCAGTAGTGTGAATCACACCAGAAACAAGCATGCAGCTAATCTTGTCAGATCTTACAAAAATGTCAAACACCAGATCATACCATAGCTGGGAATCGAACCCAGATTTCACTGTGTGGTGGGCACGTCACCCTAAGCACTGTACCACTACAGAAGTAAGTGAAGCTTGCCTAAAATTTAACATTTATGCTCAATGCAATAGAACCATTAGGTTGCTTAAAGGAGAACTGTAGTGAAAGGTATATGGAGGCTACCATATTGATTTCCTTTTAACCACTTGAGGACCCACCCTTTATCCCCCCTTAAGGACCAGCGCTGTCTTAGCTGATCTGTGCTGGGTGGGCTCTGCAGCCCCCAGCACAGATCAGCGTGCAGGCAGAGCGACCAGATCGCCCCCCTTTTTTCCCCACTAGGGGGATGATGTGCTGGGGGGGTCTGATCGCTCCTGCCTGCCGGGTGTTGCGGGGGGGGGGGGGCACCTCAAAGCCCCCCTCCGCGGCGAAATCCTCCCCCTCCCTCTCCTACCTGGCCCCCCCTGGAGATCCGGGCTGCACAGGACGCTATCCGTCCTGTGCAGCCAGTGACAGGCTGTCTCCTGTCACATGGCGGCGATCCCCGGCCGCTGATTGGCCGGGGATCGCCGATCTGCCTTACGTCGCTGCTGCGCAGCAGCGCCGTACAATGTAAACAAAGCGGATTATTTCCGCTTGTGTTTACATTTAGCCTGCGAGCCGCCATCGGCGGCCCGCAGGCTATTCACGGAGCCCCCCGCCGTGAATTGACAGGAAGCAGCCGCTCGCACGAGCGGCTGCTTCCTGATTAATCAGCCTGCAGCTGGCGACGCAATACTGCGTCGCTGGTCCTGCAGCTGCCACTTTGCCGACGCACGGTATAAGCGTGCGGTCGGCAAGTGGTTAAGCAATACCAGTTACCTGGCTATCCTGCAGATCCTCTGCCTCCAATACTTTTAGCCCTAGACCCTGAACAAGCATGCAGCAGATCTGGTGTTTGACATTTTTGTAAGATCTGACAAGATTAGCTGCATGCTTGTTTCTGGTTTGATTCACACTACAGTGGCTGGATAGTGTACTGGTTAAGGGCTCTGCCTTTGACATGGGAGACCAGGGTTTGAATCCTGGCTAGGTCAAGTACCTATTCAGTAAGGAGTTCAAGGCAAGACTCCCTAACACTGCAGGGTAACCTCTTGAGCGCGTCCCTGTGGCTGCAGCTCTTGAGCGCTTTGAGTCTGACAGGAGAAAAGCGCTATACAAATGTTTGGATTATTATTACTACAGCCAAATAGATCAGCAGGGCTGCCAGGCAACTGGTATAGCTTAAAAGGAAATCAATATGGCAGCCTCCATATACCTCTCACTACAGTTCTCCTTTAAGCAACCTAATGGTTCTATTGCATTGAGCATAAATGTTAAAATTTAGGCAAGCTTCACTTACTTCTGTAGTGGTACAGTGCTTAGGGTGACGTGCCCACCACACAGTGAGATCTGGGTTCAATTCCCAGCTATGGTATGATCTGGTGTTTGACATTTTTGTAAGATCTGACAAGATTAGCTGCATGCTTGTTTCTGGTGTGATTCACACTACTGCAGCCAAATAGATCAGCAGGGCTGCCAGGCAACTGGTATAGCTTAAAAGGAAATCAATATGGCAGCCTCCATATACCTCTCACTACAGTTCTCCTTTAAGCAACCTAATGGTTCTATTGCGTTGAGCATAAATGTTAAATTTTAGGCAAGCTTCACTTACTACTGTAGTGGTACAGTGCTTAGGGTGACGTGCCCACCACACAGTGAGATCTGGGTCCGATTCCCGGCTATGGTATGATGTATACTGGTTTTTAAAATAGTATAATTCCCTGGCAGAAGAGACCCTCCTCCCCCCGGTAGGAGGGAGGAGGGAGGAGGAAACAGGTGGGAGGAGGGAATAGGTAGAAGGGGAGGTGGGAGGCCAATTAAAATCTCCCTAGCAGAGTGTGTAGCAGCTGTCCCATAACTAATTAGTGTAGGCAGACAACTGAGTCAAATGGTATAAAAGGACCTAGCTTGGAGGGAGGGTGGGTAGGGTCTTTAGCATTGAAAGCAGTGTGTTTCACAATAACATGTCTGCTGACAGTAAAATGGAGGCGAAAAATTTTGCTCAATACAGCTTTATGGGGCGAATCGAACTTCCGCAAAAGTTCGCCTGATGTAGGCGAACGCGAACCCCCAAAGTTCGCCTGGAACCGTTCGCCGGCGAACCGTTCGGCCCATCTCTACTGCCCTTATCAGATCTGTTTTTTGTTTCTATTGTATTTAGGCAACTGTACAATTTAAACAGATGTACAGAAAACTTTGTGCTGATAGCAGCTTTGCAGTGGGAATTCATATGCTTGCTAAAGCCCATTTGAGGCTTTCTTTTCATTTATGGACATAGCGCATGTTTCAGGGCATCCCAAGAAAATGTGGTTTGTTGGATTTTTTTTTCCTGAAATAGTAATTAGCAGTTCAGCTGTTCTTTAGTGTAGCCAAATTACAATTCCAAGTGCCAGATGGGTCACCAAAAGCAGACAGAAGACAATCTTATCAGCTGGCAAATGAATTTAAATGGGCTGTAAATTAGAATATTAAGGGCTAATGATGTCTTTTTATGACAGTGCGATAATAAACACCTTTTTGAAAAGTAATAATGATAATATACAGGAAAGTTAGAGTAGAGGGAGGGTCAGGAGGGTGAAGCGTGTTTAAATACTAATTCCACAAGCTAAGAGGAACCCTCAGATTTATTATGTCGTATTCAGTGCAGCTGCATTTCAGTTCAGCCTCCATTTACTTCCAGTGAATTATGAACTATAGAAGTTCTGTGGTTAATGAGAATCAGCCAATGGGGGCAAATTATTCACAGCAGTTCATTGTGGAATCACTGCAATGAGAGGCGTGAATGTTGTACTGGTAAGTAGTGATGACTATAAACTCCAACAATATGGCACATTTTGGTTCCACAGGTATTGGAATTTGCAGTGGCTGAACGGAAACTTCCCGTGGGGCCAAAAATGTGTTCTATTTTATACATGTTATGTTCATTGCTAGGAGGCTACCGGTGAATGTTGAAAATATCTAATAGCAGTGAATTTTAACCCATTCTCGTTCCGTCGTTTTCACTTGAGCAATGTTCACCTCCCATTCATTAGCCTATAACTTTATCACTACTTATCACAATGAACTGATCTATATCTTGTTTTTTCTGCCACCAATTAGGCTTTCTTTAGGGGGTACATTTTGCTAAGAGCCACTTTACTGTGAATGCATTTTAACAGGAAGAATAAGAAAAAAATGGAAAAAATTCATTATTTCTCAGTTTTCAGCCATTATAGTTTTAGAATAATACATGCCTCCATAATTAAAACTCACATATTGTATTTGCCCATATGTCCTGGGTATTACACCGCTAAAATTATGTCCCTATCACAATGTATCGCGACAATATTTTATTTGGAAATAAAGGTGCATTTTTTTTCGTTTTGCATCTATCACTATTTACAAGTTTAAAATAAAAAATATATAGAAATATTTCATCTTTACATTGATATTTAAAAAGTTTAGACCCTTAGGTAAATATTTACATGTTTTTTTTTTTATTGTAATGGTTTTTTTTTTAATGTTAAACATTTTTTTTGGGTAGTTTTGGGAGGGTGGGATGTAAACAATAGGTTTATAATGTAAATGTGTGTTGATTTTGATTTTTTTTACTTTTAGTATTACTTTTTGGCCACAAGATGGCGGCCATGAGTTTGTTTACGTGACGTCACTCTAAGCGTAACATACGCTTAGAGAGACGCATGGGAGACGCTACAGCCAGAAAAAGCGAAGCTTCCGAGAGAAGCTGTCGCTTTTTCAGCGGGGAGAGGAATCAGTGATCGGGCACCATAGCCCGATTCACTGATTGCCTGGCTAACGAACCGCAGGCCGGGAGCACGCGTGCACGCGCGCGATCGCCCACGGGAGCGCGCATGGTTCCTGGACGTAGTTTCTACATCCAGGAACTAAAATCGGTTAATGTACAGTAGACAAGGGCGTAACTAGGGGGCAGTCATCTACTAATCTTCCCTTTCTCTGATATTTCACATCAGCTGTTTTTGTGGTCACCCACGTTAAGGGTGTGAAGATCCTGATGGTGACACTTATTTTATGAGCCTTGTAAGACGGGCCGCCAGACTATGAAGAGGCAAAGGAAGGGTTGTGAACATTAAGGGCCCATTCAAAGTTTTGCTGGGGGGCCCCCTGATTTGTAGTTACGCTCCTGACAGTAGACTCTCATTACTGGTATTTTTAACTCTGATATAGTAAACCTCTGGCTATAGAAAACTTAGTCCTCAGGTCCCAAAAATGTGCCTGTATAAATATACAATGTACAGTAGGATGCAAAAGTTTGGGCAACCTTGATAATTGTCCTGATTCTCCTGTATAAATTGTTGGTTGTTACGATAAAAAATGTCAGTTAAATATATCATATAGGAGACACACAGTGATATTTGAGAAGTGACATGAAGTTTATTGGATTTACAGAAAGTGTGCAATAATTGTTTAAATAAAATTAGGCAGATGCATAAATTTGTCATTTTATTGATTCTAAAACCTTTAGAAGCAATTATTGGAACTCAAATTGGCTTGGTAAGCTCAGTGACCCCTGACCTACATACACAGGTGAATCCAATTGTGAGAAAGAGTATTTAAGGGGGTCAATTGTAAGTTTCCCAGCCATGCCGCTAACCAGGAACTTATGTTTGTGTGCGTAAGTGAGTGAGTGTGTGTGTGTGTGTGTGTGTATGTACTGTATGTATATATGTATATATATATATATATATATATATATATATATATATATATATATATAAACTATAAATAGTTACCTTAGGGACTGAACTTTTTAAATATTTATGTCAAGAGGGTATAACACTGTTACTTTATAAACTATGGGCTTGTAATTAGGGATGGATGCAAAACTGAAAAAAATGCACCTTTATTTCCAAATAAAATATTGGAACCAAACATTGTGATAGGGACATCATTTAAACGGTTTTATAACCGTAACCGGGATAAATGGGCAAATAAATTTCATGGGTTTTAATTACAGTAGCATGCATTATTTAAAAACTATAATGGCCAAAAACTGAAAAATAATGATTTTTTTCCCCACATCGTTTTGGATGCAGAAGTGAAGCTTATTGAAATCAATAGGCTGCATCTGAATTGTGTGCAGGGGGATAAAATGATGCAAGCTGCAGTTTTCCACAGCTCACCTCCAGATCCCTATAGCCATGCATGGCACAGCAAAGCGATACTGATGCAAATTCGCATCAGCACGGCTGCCATGTCCGTTTTGGAAGAGAATGCGAAAGGCCAGTGGAAGTTCAGCCTATATCCTCCTGATTATGATTAAAGCGGACCTGAACTCAGAACTTCCTCTCTGCTCTAATAGATAAGCAACAGCATAATAACCTTTAAAGAACAACATTTCTTTGTTACAGCTGATACATATCAAGCAATCAATCTGCAATGTTTCTACTTCCTGCTTTCATGGAATAAGACATATGAACATCCCGTGTTTACCAATTACCTCACTGCCATGGCAGTCAACTGAAACAGCTGAGTGATCAAATTACAATTTGTGATTAGTCACAGAGGAGGGGGAATAAGACAGGCTAAACTCTCTAAATACATACAGTGTGCATTTCTCTCTGTTATCCTTTTGTCCTGAGCAAGAGTTCAGGTTCACTTTAACTATCCAGATTGATATAATTGATGGGCTTAAAGAGGACCCGAGGTGGGATTGTATTATGTTAGTGGGGCACAGAGGCTGGTTGTGCACACTAACACCAGCCTCTGTTGCCCCATGGTGTGCCTCCAGGACCCCCCTGTGCGCCGCTATACCCCCCGCAGTGCTAGCGACACACAGCATGTCACCAGCACAATGTTTACCTATGCCTGTCTGTTAGCGCCGCTCCCCCGCCTCCTCCGCATCGGCGCCACCCCCCGCGTCCCTTCCCTCCCGCTGATTGGAGGGAAGTGACGCGGGCGGGTAGCGCTGATACGGGAGCGGCGCTAACAGACAGGCATAGGTAAACATTGTGCTGGCGACACGCTGTGTGTCGCTAGCACTGCGGGGGGTATAGCGGCGCACAGGGGGGTCCTGGAGGCATGGCCGGATTTCTGGCAAGGCCGCATAGGCCATGGCCTAGGGCACCAGATAAACAAGGGGCGGCCTGCAGACAGTTGCCATTATTTGCAGGGCATTATTTGCAAGTGTCCAAACAAATTAAAGTGATCAGGATAACTGCACTATTAGTACCAGCTGGCATCTGCCTGTGCTGTGCTACAGGCAGCTGCAGTCCGTTAACCAAACGTTTGTGAACAGTGTGTGACTAGCAAAAAGCCAGACCTTGTCCAATGATTAGCAGCTGCAGGCAGTTACAGAAGGCCGGGTCCCACACACTTGGTGTGGGGGATGAAAGGACCAGGGGCAGCACCAGCAAATAGTACAGAATACAGAAAGCAGCCTCTTACAGTACCCATTTCTTAATTATTGATGGCCAGCGCTGTTACCCTGGAGACAGCAGTGGGTACAGGACTCACTTTTACGTGTTGGTGACCCCACCCAATGTCCAATTGTGAGCCACATTTGACTATGTGTGTGTGGTGGACGGCTCCCACCACACCCATCACCTGTAGATCGCTTGATTGACCAGTTCCCCCATGTGACGTGATTGATTCACTTCACGTTGCCATGGAGACCTCGGCATTAGCCGCAATAGTGGACACCATCGGCCCAAAGTGTTTTGGGTGTGTGTGGAGAGAGGTGGTAGGATACGGTTTCGGTTGGGGCGGCTGGTAATAGTCGGCCTTGGGCGGTAAGAAGTACAAATCCGGCCCTGCCTGGAGGCACACCATGGGGCAACAGAGGCTGGTGTTAGTGTGCACAACCAGCCTCTGTGCCCCACTAACATAATTAAATCCCACCTCGGGTCCTCTTTAAAAGGACCACTATTGCGAAAATCGTGAATTTTAAAATACATGTTAACACATACAAATAAGAAGTACATTTCTTCCAGAGTAAAATGAGTTTTAAATTACTTTTCTCCCATGTTGCCATCACTTACAGTAGTCAGTAGAAATCTGACATTACTGACAGGTTTTGGACTAGCCCATCTTCTTATGGGGGATTCTCAGGGTTTTGTCTAGTTTCAAAAGAACTTAGTGAATGGCAGCTGCTCCATCCAACTGCCTAAAAGTGTACGGTGAGTGGGGAGGCTGGCCAGCATCATTGTATAAATCTTTTTCAGTGAGTGTCTTTATAAAGAATAAAGGCCATACGGAGAAACCCGTATGGAGAGATGGACTAGCCCAAAACCTGTCGGTAATGTCAGATTTCTACTACCTACTGTAAGTGACAGCAACATAGGAGAAACGTAATTTATGGCTCATTTTACTCTAAAAAAAATATATTTCTTATTTGTATGTGTTTACGTGTATTTTAAAATTTTTCGCTATAGTAGTCCTTTAATTCCAAGATATCTTCTCCAAGTATAAACAGTCAGGTACACTGTTGGTACGATCAGGATTATATTGCCACCTGCTCAGTGTAGCCAGTGCTGATAACCGTCTTTCATCCCATCCTTGGAAGATTCCATTCCTGTTGCATAATATCCATGGAATATGCCAAGTGATCTTATCTCACACAGCTCTTCCACGCTTTCCTATGTCTCTCTCAGCTGGAATCTGCTTCAGGATCCAGAACATATTAATGGGCTCAGCTGTGTCCAAACCTGTTGTTGGATTCAGAATCATTTATTGTATTATTTGCATTCAGATTCATGAATCATCAGGGAAATATGTTACATGGTGAGTACGATTGTAAAATGGTGGGAACAGACATTTATGTTCCGGTCCAGGTATAACGATCCACAAACTTTTCAAGAATGTTTTTTATTCTGTCCAACAGTAAGAAATCTGGCATTAGTAAAATCAGTTCTCCGAGCAGCAGTCCCATAATGTATCAGTGACTGTGTTAGGAATCCTGCTTTACATGGTTGCACCTGCTGGTGGCACTATTCTCCTGGACTGTTGTATTACTGCAACAAACACAATTGCTAACTCCCAGCTAGAGCAATTTCCTGCCTTTATCTGGTCAGCAGACGCCAGTCAGCCAATCAGGTGTACTGTCACACACCCTTTGCCTGCTGTACCAAATCTAGCAGGAATTGCATAAATTAGCATTCAGGTGGGAGGCTTCGTAGATTGCATCGGTTACAGGGACGCCCCGTGTAGGCACATCTCCCTCACGGTCCCCTCCGTAATCACTCACCTCACCTGTCAACCGCATCCTGGAAGCCGTAAAAAAGAAATTTAAAATCACAAACACTGGTCCGCGCGACAGCCGGGGGCCCCAGTCTCTCTCACTGGCTGGGGCCCTAGTCTCTCTCACTGGCTGGGGGCCCCAGTCTCTCTCACTGGCTGGGGGCCCCAGTCTCTCTCACTGGCTGGGGGCCCCAGTCTCTCTCACTGGCTGGGGCCCCCAAACCACCATCCAATACCTAGAGTGAAGTGCGGGCAAGCCCTGGACCTCTCACCTCCAGCGAACTCACCCACACCACCTCTAAACTGAATGCTAACTGCAACAAACACAATTGCTAACTACCAGCTAGAGCAATTTCCTGCCTTTATCTGGTCAGCAGCGCCAGTCAGCCAATCAGGTGTACTATTATACACCCTTTGCCTGCTGTACCAAATCTAGCAGGAATTGCATAAATTAGCATTCAGGTGGGAGGCTTCGGTTGGATGCAATCGTGGATTGCATCGTTTACAGGGACGCCCCGTGTAGGCACATCTCCCACACGTCCCCTCCCTATTTGCATTTAAAGTGGAGCTGTCATCCATACTATCTCAGAAAAACAAAATGCATATATAAGTAGATAAATACAGTACTTGCTCTACTTACATAACATGTGTATTGCACTGTTCACATTTTGATTTTAGTGATTGTTCTCTAGAAAAAAGAAGAGAAAATCCTTCTTATGCTTTCCATTTTGTCTGTGTCTATCTAGAAGCCAATCCTGACATCATTTCCTCCCTTACTCTGTCTGTGTACTATTGCTCACCCCCTCCCAGTCTTCAGACACTCCCACCAAGGTCTGCAGTGGAATGTGCATTGAGAAATATTGGCCAATCAGAGAGGAACAGAGGTGTGGGAGGGGAAAACAGGAGGGAAAGAGGCTTCAGCCAATCAGGCTGCATTAGTTAAGTGTGAGGGGAAAGTAAAGGTAAAAAAAGAAAACCCAGCATGCCCTGCAACTTCCTTTGTGCGGCAGATGTACCAAATAAGAGCCAGGGAAACTGGGGAATCAAGTTTTATGGAGAAGAAATAAGATAGATTGTTAACTTTTGGATTGCTTGCTTAGCATCTTTATTACTTGTTTACCAGATATAAAGAAATTCTTTTTTTATTTTATGCCCAACAGTTACTCTTTAAGGACTCCGCCCACCCTGTCAGAACCTCAGTTCAGCTTGGCTGTCCTGTTGCTGTGTTCTGTGCTCCTTGCTTTGTAAACCTCTGTTAGGCCTGGAACCCACTAGAGCATTTTTTTTTAACGTTTAGGGAGTGCTTTCAATCGCTAGCGATTTCCCTAAATGCTCTGCCAAAGTAAATAGATGGGACAGATTACACTAGAGTGATTGCGATTAAGGAAATTGCAGGACATGCAGCATTTTGGGAGTGTTTCCATTCTAATGAATTGTATAAGAGCAGGGAAATCGCTCCCAAAATCGCTTGCAAAACGCTATCCCAAATCGCTAGAGATTGCGATAGCACCTTGCGCTTTCTAGTGGGTTCCAGGCCTTATGCTTGATGATCTGACTCTGATCTGCCTTCCCTTGTCTGCTGTTGTGCCTTATCTGTATATTTTGTATAGTTAGTAATTTAGGTGTCATTAGGATTGCTGTGTCTTATGTTGGTTTCACTCTGGGGGTTTGCCATTGCTCACTTGTATCAATTGGCACTAATCAACCATAAATATTTTCATCATCCATACTTATGGTTTCCATCTCAGTTTTTGCTGAAATTTGGGGTCTTTTGTTATGCTGCTAAGTGCAGCCGTATCAGAGTGTTTATAGAAATAATTGTATTAGCAGCATCTGCTAAAGTAGTAATTACCACAGCCCCACATAGGGGGCACTGTTATCATTTTGGTCTCAGGTTTGAACACCTATCCAGGTCTGATGGCTGGCAGATCGGGGTGCCCATGCGTGGGCTTGCACCCCAGACTATGGCCTTAGGGGTGGAGTCAAGAAAAGGCATATGATTTCTTACCAATAGGTATGAGGCTCAGCGTCAGAGAGTGTAAGTGTGCCTGGGAAATTGAACATGCACAGAGAAGGATTAAAACTAAACGGGGCCCTAGGCAACGTAGTAGCTTTGGCTCCACATAATAGTCTTTCTGAAAAGTGTGAGAATGAGGTCAAAAAAGGCAGCTGGGCCCCTTGACACCCACTGGGCCCCAGGCACCTGCCTATGTTGCCTTATGGATGATCCTGCTGTGAACATGCAAGCATATTTTTATACTACATAAGCTTGAGGAGCCTGTATATGAGCAGGCATATAACACCGCAGGGAAGTAAATGTACAATAAACCCTGTTCAATCCTATTCATAACTGTGAAATCTGTGGATTTGCTTTATGTTCTATCTATATTATCTATTGTTTGTACTGTTCCTTAGTGTCAGCTTTTACAGATAGGTGGAACGTTTGGATCTGCTCCCCTGGTCATACAGAAACAATCGGTAAATTGAAACCAGAGCTTGGAGATCACAGAATGAGATGTCCCATGGTGCACCGAGCCCTGAAACATGGTGTCTGTGCTGCTCCTATTCACACACATCAGCTGCTTGCTGTAACATGGATTTTATTTGTTATTCCTGCGACCTGTTGTGATCTCACATTCCCTGACCGGTGCCCTGCCATGTACAATCCGCAGGCCCAGTGAAAGCTTCCCTCTGTACAGGCTGCCTGCAGAGCAGCAGATAGATTGTTCAGAGGACGCTCTCTGCACACTCCCAGCACTTATCTCTCCATTCAGGAGTGCTCTTGTGCTATTCTTCCTGCAGGGTATTTAAACTTCCCCATAAGAAGGAAAAGGTCAAAGCCTGCACATAGCTGATCATTAGCAAAGCTGTATTCATTTATTTTTATATCGTTCAATGTTTATATACACTGCCCTTATGGTCGATGCTTAAAAGGAATGTGTGATCTTTAAAGGTTTTAATTTGTGTCTGCTCAAGTGAATGTGACCAGTTTTATGTAAACAAAAAGAATGCATGTTTGAGTAGACTTCCAACCCCCTTAAAGCAAACATGAAGCGAAAATAAACATGATATAATGAATTGTATGTGTAGTACAGCTAAGAACTTAAACATTAGTAGCAAAGAAAACAGTCTCATATTGTTTTCCAGTACAGGAAGTGTTAAAAAAACTTCAGTTGTTATCTATGCAAAAGAGCTTCTCTGAGCTCTTTGACCCACTGGGTTGAGTACAGTGAGAGACAGCTTGAGATAAGGTTTTAGTGCAGACAAGTTCAGAGTCATTATTTCTGCTTTGTTTTATTGCTTGAAACACAGAGTAAGGTTTCAAACTGCAAATATAACAGAATGATGCAATGTTATATAAGAAAAAAAAATAGCTATACAACTAAAAATAAAAATATGAGACTCTTTTCTCTTTTTTTTTTTTTTTTGAACGGGATTTCCTTTAGGGCTTCCCCCATCATCGACGTCGTGACGTCAGAAGGAGTCCCGATACATCTCTTAGCGCTGCCTGGCACTGATTGGCCAGGCAGCGCACAGGGTCTCGGGGGGGGCACCCTCTAACGCGGCGAATCGGCACGGAGCGGCGGCGATCGTAGGTAACACACAGCTAGCAAAGTGCTAACTGCGTGTATAAAAAAAACTAAAATTATGCAAATTGGCCAAGCGGGGCCTGAGAAATACTCCGCAGCGGCTTACCCCGTGTCCAGCACGGGGTTACCGCTAAGGAGGTTAAAGCCTCTTTCACATGGGAGGCTGAGCTGTACCTCACCTTCCTCCTGCTGTTCTTGAATCTTCTCTCATGTCATGTAATATTAATGCAACACGCAAGAATATGTGTTGGGAGCAGCATGGAGGGGAATGACAGCTGCACTGAAGAGGGACGGGACACCTGATGCTGGAGGAGGTAATATACTGTAGTTTTAGTGCACCATCAGTACACTACACTGCATGACAGGGAGGTGGGTCTCATAGTGGCCACATAGCTCCCAACTGTCCCTCTTTTGGAGGGACAGTCCCTCAGCAGTGGCTGGATAGTGTACTGGTTAAGGAATCTGCCTGTGACAGAGGTGACCTGGGTTCAAATCTCAGCTCTTCCTGTTCAGTAAGCCAGCACTTGTTTAGTGAGGAGACTTTGGGAAAGACTCCCCCACACTGCTACTGGCTATATAGTGCACCCTAGTCAACAAACATATGCAATTGGCATGGGCTATTGGCAAATACACCAGGTGGATCAATCATTTATTGTATTAAAAATAACCGCACAACAAAATGCTTGATTGCATGCAAAAATCTGCAGAAAAATCTTAAAAACCTTTAAAGATTGCAGGGGTAACTGTATATCACCAATGATACACCTAAACACTAAACTAGCATATCTGTCTAGTCTAGACCAGCAAACACACATACAACCACATGCATACCGACATGGCGTCCATGCATACTAAATCTGGCTGCCAGATGATATCTCGTATTGGATATAGATTCAATTGCTTAGGCTCTGTAACGATTGGTGTCAGCAAGTAACAGAATTCTGATTATTAGGTGATCTGCAGTATCACCTATAATGCAGATATATACCTGATTATATGGTGATCTGCAGAATCACCTATAATGCTGGTATATAAGAGCTGATGTGACAACAAATAGCAATGAGTGATTGGTAAGGTATAGTGCTTGGTGCAACAGTAGTACTGATAGGTTTAGCTATGCCACACCAGAGGAGCTGGTGGGCACTAACAGTACCAGAACCCTTTACCAGAGACTAGGGCCCTCTGGTGAGAGTAGCGTGGTCAGACTAACAGAGTTGGCAACAGGCTGGCAGATACGGTACAAAGTCAGAAGGCAAAGGCAAGAAGGTTATAACAGGCAGAGTCGGCAGCAAGATCAGATGGGCAGAAGTACAGAATCACTGAGAGTAAGAATAGTCAGAACGAGCAAGAGTCATACACAGAATATACAATATACAATTATAATAATGGCTATCAAATAATCCTATCACTGTGTGAAATCCCCGGTTTCCTCCCGGATCAAAGCACACCGGATCTATCTAAGGTGTGAGCGCTAACACAAAGTATTCGCAACAGCAGACAAGTTGCGAGTGATTCCGGGAAGCTTAAGAAGCAGAGGAGACCCCTCCGGCACGCCCCCTCTCGTCAACCAATGAGAAGCGGCGAGCGTCTCCTCTGACGTCAGCCGACCGGCGGGTCAGCTGACGCGCCTCCTCCCCGCATAAAGGTCTCGTCTGTGCGCGCGCGTGCGACAATGCAACCCTATGTGCTGCTGACAACCCCGTCCTCGGCGTGCTAGACGCCCGAGGACCGGATAGATTGCTAGGCAGGGAAATGGAGGCAGCTGCAGTGGTATCGCTGTTCACCGCAGCTGTCTCTTCCATGTTTGTTACAGGCTCCCCCTGGGGGCATACAGTCCACCTGCATAGCAGCGATACACCATACAATTTCAATTTTCTGTTAGATTTTCTGTTAAGTTAATCTGCCAGATAGATAATTTCCAACATGTTGGAAATTATCCATCTAACCATCTATAGGTGCATACACATGCACTACAGAAGCCAACGACGGGTCCGTCAGACCCTCCCGCTGGGCGGACTTTCATCAGACAGTAGCACGTGTGTACGCGCTGTCGGCGGACTGATAAGGCTGTTCCTGATTGATCCGCTGATCCGTCGTTGGCTTCTGTAGTGCATGTGTACGCACCTTATGTGGCGAGCAATTAGGTATTGTTCTACTCAGCAGGAGATAACCAGAAGACAATGCACCAGAGATAATGACCATTCTCTACAGAAAATGATCTAACAGAAAATCTAATGCCAGGCATACACGGCTCATTTTTGCCGCTCGATTCTCCCGCTCGATCGTTTTGCCGCTCAATTCTGAAGGCGATTCTCTTATCTCGTTTTTCTTATCTTTTTCCATTCACTGCTATCAGGAATCAAATGGCGAAACGATCGAGCGGGAGATCGGACATGTTGGAAATTATCTAACGAACCATCTTAATGGCTCAAAAACAAACCATGTATTCCCAGCATTACAGTAAAATCTACCAGAAAAATCTAACAGAAAATTGTATGGTGTATTCCCAGCATTCGACTCAAGAGTAAAGAGTTCAATTTAGCACCTCATTCAGTTTAGCCAATAAATCAGATAGGTGGGGACAGAGCTCCCGCTTTATATGTATTCTCACCACCTCCGACAGCTGATGGCATTCAGTGGGTACCCACATTCACCCACACTTGTCAGTTCCATGCCGGATTCACTCGCTGCATGCTCACAGCGGAATATTCACCACTGTACTGGACCTCACAGCGTGCAGCAGCAAAAACGCTTGACACTGACTGTGGGTCTCAGCATGTCTCGCCCAAACGGCTTGGCTAGCAGTTAGCCTCCGTTAGTCAGCAGCATGTGTCTATCATCACAGGGACATAAAGGCTCCGCCCATCGATGCATTTCCCGCCCCTTTGTGGGCGACTCATATAGAGTGCACCCTAGTGGCTGCAACTCTGGCGCTCTGAGTCTGCCAGGAGAAAAGCGCAATATAAATATCTTGTCTCTTTGGGAAACCAGTCCCTCTGTCTTCCTCATGTGTCCTTCTTTCAGGACGGATGTATAGATCTATGTCAATTTATGTATTTTTCTACTGAAAAATATGTTTAAGGGCGCGATTCCACTAGAGCGGCGTGCGTCTGCGAGACGCGCGCCGGCTCTTACGGGTCTGTGGGGAAAGCAGACGAATCCCATCAGCCGTGCTATGCACGGCTATGGGATCCGCATCCTCCCGCGCCGATTCGGATGGAAAAGCCAGCCGAATCGCTAGCGGTATCGATTCGGCCGGCGTTACCATTGCACCCTATGGCAGAGTTTCCCCGCACTATTCGCCTGCGGGGAAACTCTGCGGATTCGCGGCGGTTTCCACTTAAGTGGAAACGCGCCCTCACTCTAAACTTTAGTCCCATACTTTAAATTGACATTTCTTATTTCCAGATGTTAACTTGTTCCCTACCTCTGCTTTTCTGTGCCCCTGATCTCCGGCTCAGGGGCGTAGCTATGCCTCTCTCAGTGTACACCATGGTGTGAGCGACTGCGCACCATTGCACGCATTCATGTGCGCACTCCTGTCCGACTCCCGCAGGTCCATGATCAGTGGATGGGAACTGTTGTTCCTAAAGCTGATCAAAGTGCCTGTAGTTACTGATTGCCGGCATCAATGAGATGCCAGTGGGCATTGACAAAGTGAGAGTAAACAGACACACATATTACTACCTGTGTGCTGTTCACAATACACAGGATGGAATAAAGTGTGGGGATTGGGACGTCTAGTGGCCAAAAAGTAAAAATACACAAACTATATAAAAAGAAATACCTAAATAAATTGACCCTTTCGACCCTTCACCATAAAAAACTAAAAAAAAACCCAAAACAATAAAAAACAAACAAAGTGACAGCATTTAAAAAAAAAAAAAAACATAAATAGCTTAGGCACTCAGGTTTTGTAATATGTATATCATGAGGGTATATTACTGTTACTGTCAGAATCCGCTCTGCTGGCCTTGATTCCCTGGACTGTTTTGTTTCCTATGCAGGTTGCATAGTTCAGTCCAGGGAAAAGCGGCCTTTTTGTCAGTTTTGCAAGGCTGACTGATTTGCATCTACTTATCTTGCAATCTGCTTGTCTGCTTCCTTTGAAGGTTTCCAGTATAAATGTCACTTCCTCCCAGAATTCCTTGCTCGTGATTGTTCCTGTCTGGTGAGATTTACCTGCGAGCCTGAGCCTCTTTTGTATCTTGTTGCGAATATTCTAGTGTAGTTAATTCTTGGGGAGTGCACTTTGCACTCCTTTCAGTGCAGTCAGGTTCTGTATTATTTGTACTGCTTATTCCTGTTTTGTCTTGTCCTGTCCTTGCAATTGTACTGTCACCTGCGGTGGTTGATAGTGAATCGTTTGGTCTTGTTCCTAGATCGCATTCGCCCTGGCTCTAGAGGTGGTGGATCTCCCTTGTCTGTATCTTGGAGTATAACCTTAGCTGCGGTTGCTACTGGTTACTTCTTCAGTCTCTTTAGTCTGGAACAAACGCTTGCTGTTGTCTTGTTTTGGACAACCGATTAGCAAGCGTTCTCGTTATCTGTTTGTCTTTGTTCTCCGTGTTCATTTTGATCATAATTTGCAGGAACACCTGAGACAAAGGCATCAGATCGCACAGATTCAAACTCCACACAAACAGTTGCCATGGGAAACAGACTTTCAGAATTCACATATTCCGTTGTTTTGGGGAATGAAACACACTCAAAACTTACTTGCTTCACCTCAGGGAAATTGGAAGAATCGCCCGCTGACAATGTGTCTGTACAGGGGTTAACTGATTGGTGTGTATGTAACTCAGACAAGATCGTTTGCCACACACAAATCACCGGGTTCACCAAATGTTCTTCACATTCACCAGATTCAATCAAGGTGCGCATTGAGTCAATACAGGCATTTAAACACACCTCATTCTTTCCGAAATAGAAATCACAAAACGACTTCCAATCAGTGTCAAACTCTCCAATCAGAGCCCCGATTTCCCAGGAAGCAAATTGAGGGTCCCACAAACTTATATCCACATAACACTGATACGGATTGGGGTCAGGAACATAAAGAGAATCTTTTACACCTTTAATATAGCAAATGACACTGCTTATATCACATTCAGATGTGTTGGTAAATTCAGGCTGAAAAATTCCACCAGATTTTACTGGAGCAAACTTTTCACTTGTAACAGCTGCAGGAAGCGTCCCTTTCAGGTGAGTTCGTTTCCTAGACTTTTTCTTTTTAATCTTTAGGCCTCGTTCACATCATTTAGCGCAGATGGCTGTGCGATTGGAACGCAACGCGTCCGATCGCACGCCATCTGCGCTCCTATGCGCTGCGCTGCAGATCCCATTCATTACAATGAATGGGATCTGCGCTGCGATTCCCAAAAATGCGTGCAGCACGCGATAGCGCAATCGCGCTGCCACGCAGCGCATATGATGGGAACGGTAGAAGGGCTGTCTATGCCCTTCTACCGTTCTTGCGTGTCGCACACTATACGCGCTGCCAAAATGCGCACGGCAGCGCGTATAGTCTGAACGAGGCCCTACAGCTTTAGATTGCTGCTGGCCAGAAGAAAAAGAACCTTTGGAACTTTCTCTTGCGAACTGAAGAGTTCTGCAGGAAATTACGGAATCAACAGATTGAGCTATCAACTCATTAGAATATGGTAATGACTGAGTGGTACTGCATGAACCAATTGGATCAGCAGTTTGCGCAGTAGGAAAAAACTCATTGAAATAACGTGGCATAGACATTTCAACTTTACAAGAAAATACATGAGCAAGAAATCTGCGAGGGTTATATATCAGATTCCAGTGTCTAGCCCATTTATCAGCCCACACAAACAGATCCCCTTGGAGAAGATTGCAAGCAATCTGAACACCCCAAGTGGAAATTTCAGTGGCCTGAAATTCAGGATTCGCCAGGAATCGCAAACACTCTGATATAAACTCATCTCTGGTTTCGGAGTTCAGCATCTTAAATCTTTTAAAGACACAAGAACCATAATGCACAAAATCGTCCAATAATGTAATGATCTGGCGGCGATAATGTAATAAGCGTCATAATGTAATGATCTGGGGGCGATTTCCAGTCAGCGCACACCATGTGCGCTGAAGCAGAAGGAAATCGACACAATCACAGAAGCAGAGCACCCAGTATATATTTGTAGAGGAGAATTCCAACCAGCAGGTGGAGCTGTGGAGTACAGAGGAACAAGTCCTCTGCACAGCCACAGATGTCAGATTGAAATTGCACGATTTAAGCAACTCTGGGAAATACAAACAAAGTAGCAACTCTGAAGAGAGCAAGAACAGAGACAGACCATATGAATGTCCACCAATCTAGTCGCCACCCAGCGGCGGTAGACATATCACATCAGAACAGACCAGAGTGGGAAAGCTAATCGCAAGAGAGGCGATTGCTATCAGCAACACAAGACTGAGCAAAGACAGAGAATGAATTGAGTAAGGAAGACACGGCAAATAACTACAATCTGAACGCCAAGGAAAATAACAAATGAACTAGCTAAACGTGGTCACCGCACATTATGCGCAACAGTGACAAGCGCGTTAATAGTACGATCACCGCACGTTAAGCGCAACAGTGACAAAACATACCAACCCTGACTAACAGATGAACACGGAGAACAAAGACAAACAGATAACGAGAACGCTTGCTAATCGGTTGTCCAACACCAGACAACAGCAAGCGTTCGTTCCAGACAAAACAGACTGAAGGAGTAACCAGTAGCAACCACAGCTAAGGAGCTAAGGTTATACTCCAAGATACAAACAAGGGAGATCCACCGCCTCTACCGCTAGGGCGAATGCAATCTAGGAACAAGACCAAACGATTCACTATCAACCACCGCAGGTGACAGTACAATCGCAAGGACAGGACAAGACAAAACAGGAATAAGCAGTACAAATAATACAGAACCTGACTGCACTGAAAGGAGTGCAAAGTGCACTCCCCAAGAATTAACTACACTAGAATATTCGCAACAAGATACAAAAGAGGCTGAGGCTCCAAGGTAAATCTCACCAGACAGGAACAATGACGAGCAAGGAATTCTGGGAGGAAGTGTCATTTATACTGGAAACCTTCAAAGGAAGCAGACAAGCAGATTGCAAGACTGACAAAAAGGCCTCTTTTCCCTGGACTGAACTATGCAACCTGCATAGGAAACAAAACAGTCCAGGGAATCAAGGCCAGCAGAGCGCATTCTGACAGTTACTTTTGCAAATAAGGGGTTGTAATTATTGATATAGCATACAGAAACACAAGATGGAAAAAATACACCTTTATTTCAAATGAAAATATTGTCGCCATAGCATAAACCATACTTCCATTATGATCAATTCGATAGAAAAAGTAGCATGATTAAGGATTTGTACTTTTTGAAAAGCATGCTTATTTATATACCATAGCTGGGATTTGAACCCAGAACCTAGTGTGTAGTAGGTATCTGTCTTACCCTCTAGACCATGACCCACACTACATGCTAAAGCTGCCGGTAGCATAAACCATACTTCCATTATGATCAATTCGATAGAAAAAGTAGCATGATTAAGGATTTGTACTTTTTGAAAAGCATGCTTATTTATATACCATAGCTGGGATTTGAACCCAGAACCTAGTTGTGTAGTAGGTATCTGTCTTACCCTCTAGACCATGACCCACACTACATGCTAAAGCTGCCGGTAGCATAAACCATACTTCCATTATGATCAATTCGATAGAAAAAGTAGCATGATTAAGGATTTGTACTTTTTGAAAAGCATGCTTATTTATATACCATAGCTGGGATTTGAACCCAGAGTGTAGTAGGTATCTGTCTTACCCTCTAGACCATGACCCACACTACATGCTAAAGCTGCCGGTAGCATAAACCATACTTCCATTATGATCAATTCGATAGAAAAAGTAGCATGATTAAGGATTTGTACTTTTTGAAAAGCATGCTTATTTATATACCATAGCTGGGATTTGAACCCAGAACCTAGTGTGTAGTAGGTATCTGTCTTACCCTCTAGACCATGACCCACACTACATGCTAATGCTGCCGGTAGCATAAACCATACTTCCATTATGATCAATTCGATAGAAAAAGTAGCATGATTAAGGATTTGTACTTTTTGAAAAGCATGCTTATTTATATACCATAGCTGGGATTTGAACCCAGAACCTAGTGTGTAGTAGGTATCAGTCTTACCCTCTAGACCATGACCCACACTACATGCTAAAGCTGCCGGTAGCATAAACCATACTTCCATTATGATCAATTCGATAGAAAAAGTAGCATGATTAAGGATTTGTACTTTTTGAAAAGCATGCTTATTTATATACCATAGCTGGGATTTGAACCCAGAACCTAGTGTGTAGTAGGTATCTGTCTTACCCTCTAGACCATGACCCACACTACATGCTAAAGCTGCCGGTAGCATAAACCATACTTCCATTATGATCAATTCGATAGAAAAAGTAGCATGATTAAGGATTTGTACTTTTTGAAAAGCATGCTTATTTATATACCATAGCTGGGATTTGAACCCAGAACCTAGTGTGTAGTAGGTATCTGTCTTACCCTCTAGACCATGACCCACACTACATGCTAAAGCTGCCGGTAGCATAAACCATACTTCCATTATGATCAATTTGATAGAAAAAGTAGCATGATTAAGGATTTGTACTTTTTGAAAAGCATGCTTATTTATATACCATAGCTGGGATTTGAACCCAGAACCTAGTGTGTAGTAGGTATCTGTCTTACCCTCTAGACCATGACCCACACTACATGCTAAAGCTGCCGGTAGCATAAACCATACTTCCATTATGATCAATTCGATAGAAAAAGTAGCATGATTAAGGATTTGTACTTTTTGAAAAGCATGCTTATTTATATACCATAGCTGGGATTTGAACCCAGAACTTAGTGTGTAGTAGGTATCTGTCTCACCCTCTAGACCATGACCCACACTACATGCTAAAGCTGCCGGTAGCATAAACCATACTTCCATTATGATCAATTCGATAGAAAAAGTAGCATGATTAAGGATTTGTACTTTTTGAAAAGCATGCTTATTTATATACCATAGCTGGGATTTGAACCCAGAACCTAGTGTGTAGTAGGTATCAGTCTTACCCTTTAGACCATGACCCACACTACATGCTAAAGCTGCCGGTAGCATAAACCATACTTCCATTATGATCAATTCGATAGAAAAAGTAGCATGATTAAGGATTTGTACTTTTTGAAAAGCATGCTTATTTATATACCATAGCTGGGATTTGAACCCAGAACCTAGTGTGTAGTAGGTATCTGTCTTACCCTCTAGACCATGACCCACACTACATGCTAAAGCTGCCGGTAGCATAAACCATACTTCCATTATGATCAATTCGATAGAAAAAGTAGCATGATTAAGGATTTGTACTTTTTGAAAAGCATGCTTATTTATATACCATAGCTGGGATTTGAACCCAGAATCTAGTGTGTAGTAGGTATCTGTCTTACCCTCTAGACCATGACCCACACTACATGCTAAAGCTGCCGGTAGCATAAACCATACTTCCATTATGATCAATTCGATAGAAAAAGTAGCATGATTAAGGATTTGTACTTTTTGAAAAGCATGCTTATTTATATACCATAGCTGGGATTTGAACCCAGAACCTAGTGTGTAGTAGGTATCTGTCTTACCCTCTAGATCATGACCCACACTACATGCTTAAGCTGCCGGTAGCATAAACCATACTTCCATTATGATCAATTCGATAGAAAAAGTAGCATGATTAAGGATTTGTACTTTTTGAAAAGCATGCTTATTTATATACCATAGCTGGGATTTGAACCCAGAACCTAGTGTGTAGTAGGTATCTGTCTTACCCTCTAGACCATGACCCACACTACATGCTAAAGCTGCCGGTAGCATAAACCATACTTCCATTATGATCAATTCGATAGAAAAAGTAGCATGATTAAGGATTTGTACTTTTTGAAAAGCATGCTTATTTATATACCATAGCTGGGATTTGAACCCAGAACCTAGTGTGTAGTAGGTATCTGTCTTACCCTCTAGACCATGACCCACACTACATGCTAAAGCTGCCGGTAGCATAAACCATACTTCCATTATGATCAATTCGATAGAAAAAGTAGCATGATTAAGGATTTGTACTTTTTGAAAAGCATGCTTATTTATATACCATAGCTGGGATTTGAACCCAGAACCTAGTGTGTAGTAGGTATCTGTCTTACCCTCTAGATCATGACCCACACTACATGCTAAAGCTGCTGGTAGCATAAACCATACTTCCATTATGATCAATTCGATAGAAAAAGTAGCATGATTAAGGATTTGTACTTTTTGAAAAGCATGCTTATTTATATACCATAGCTGGGATTTGAACCAAGAACCTAGTGTGTAGTAGGTATCTGTCTTACCCTCTAGACCATGACCCACACTACATGCTAAAGCTGCCGGTAGCATAAACCATACTTCCATTATGATCAATTCGATAGAAAAAGTAGCATGATTAAGGATTTGTACTTTTTGAAAAGCATGCTTATTTATATACCATAGCTGGGATTTGAACCCAGAACCTAGTGTGTAGTAGGTATCTGTCTTACCCTCTAGACCATGACCCACACTACATGCTAAAGCTGCCGGTAGCATAAACCATACTTCCATTATGATCAATTCGATAGAAAAAGTAGCATGATTAAGGATTTGTACTTTTTGAAAAGCATGCTTATTTATATACCATAGCTGGGATTTGAACCCAGAGTGTAGTAGGTATCTGTCTTACCCTCTAGACCATGACCCACACTACATGCTAAAGCTGCCGGTAGCATAAACCATACTTCCATTATGATCAATTCGATAGAAAAAGTAGCATGATTAAGGATTTGTACTTTTTGAAAAGCATGCTTATTTATATACCATAGCTGGGATTTGAACCCAGAACCTAGTGTGTAGTAGGTATCTGTCTTACCCTCTAGACCATGACCCACACTACATGCTAAAGCTGCCGGTAGCATAAACCATACTTCCATTATGATCAATTCGATAGAAAAAGTAGCATGATTAAGGATTTGTACTTTTTGAAAAGCATGCTTATTTATATACCATAGCTGGGATTTGAACCCAGAACCTAGTGTGTAGTAGGTATCAGTCTTACACTCTAGACCATGACCCACACTACATGCTAAAGCTGCCGGTAGCATAAACCATACTTCCATTATGATCAATTTGATAGAAAAAGTAACATGATTAAGGATTTGTACTTTTTGAAAAGCATGCTTATTTATATACCGTAGCTGGGATTTGAACCCAGAACCTAGTGTGTAGTAGGTATCTGTCTTACCCTCTAGACCATGACCCACACTACATGCTAAAGCTGCCGGTAGCATAAACCATACTTCCATTATGATCAATTCGATAGAAAAAGTAGCATGATTAAGGATTTGTACTTTTTGAAAAGCATGCTTATTTAGATACCATAGCTGGGATTTGAACCCAGAACCTAGTGTGTAGTAGGTATCTGTCTTACCCTCTAGACCATGACCCACACTACATGCTAAAGCTGCCGGTAGCATAAACCATACTTCCATTATGATCAATTCGATAGAAAAAGTAGCATGATTAAGGATTTGTACTTTTTGAAAAGCATGCTTATTTATATACCATAGCTGGGATTTGAACCCAGAACCTAGTGTGTAGTAGGTATCTGTCTTACCCTCTAGACCATGACCCACACTACGTGCTAAAGCTGCCGGTAGCATAAACCATACTTCCATTATGATCAATTCGATAGAAAAAGTAGCATGATTAAGGATTTGTACTTTTTGAAAAGCATGCTTATTTATATACCATAGCTGGGATTTGAACCCAGAACCTAGTGTGTAGTAGGTATCTGTCTTACCCTCTAGACCATGACCCACACTACGTGCTAGAGCTGCCGGTAGCATAAACCATACTTCCATTATGATCAATTCGATAGAAAAAGTAGCATGATTATGGATTTGTACTTTTTGAAAAGCATGCTTATTTATATACCATAGCTGGGATTTGAACCCAGAACCTAGTGTGTAGTAGGTATCTGTCTTACTCTCTAGACCATGACCCACACTACGTGCTAAAGCTGCCGGTAGCATAAACCATACTTCCATTATGATCAATTCGATAGAAAAAGTAGCATGATTAAGGATTTGTACTTTTTGAAAAGCATGCTTATTTATATACCATAGCTGGGATTTGAACCCAGAACCTAGTGTGTAGTAGGTATCTGTCTTACCCTCTAGACCATGACCCACACTACATGCTAAAGCTGCCGGTAGCATAAACCATACTTCCATTATGATCAATTCGATAGAAAAAGTAGCATGATTAAGGATTTGTACTTTTTGAAAAGCATGCTTATTTATATACCATAGCTGGGATTTGAACCCAGAACCTAGTGTGTAGTAGGTATCTGTCTTACCCTCTAGACCATGACCCACACTACATGCTAAAGCTGCCGGTAGCATAAACCATACTTCCATTATGATCAATTCGATAGAAAAAGTAGCATGATTAAGGATTTGTACTTTTTGAAAAGCATGCTTATTTATATACCATAGCTGGGATTTGAACCCAGAACCTAGTGTGTAGTAGGTATCTGTCTTACCCTCTAGACCATGACCCACACTACATGCTAAAGCTGCCGGTAGCATAAACCATACTTCCATTATGATCAATTCGATAGAAAAAGTAGCATGATTAAGGATTTGTACTTTTTGAAAAGCATGCTTATTTATATACCATAGCTGGGATTTGAACCCAGAACCTAGTGTGTAGTAGGTATCAGTCTTAACCTCTAGACCATGACCCACACTACATGCTAAAGCTGCCGGTAGCATAAACCATACTTCCATTATGATCAATTCGATAAAAAAAGTAGCATGATTAAGGATTTGTACTTTTTGAAAAGCATGCTTATTTATATACCGTAGCTGGGATTTGAACCCAGAACCTAGTGTGTAGTAGGTATCTGTCTTACCCTCTAGACCATGACCCACACTACATGCTAAAGCTGCCGGTAGCATAAACCATACTTCCATTATGATCAATTCGATAGAAAAAGTAGCATGATTAAGGATTTGTACTTTTTGAAAAGCATGCTTATTTATATACCATAGCTGGGATTTGAACCCAGAACCTAGTGTGTAGTAGGTATCTGTCTTACCCTCTAGACCATGACCCACACTACATGCTAAAGCTGCCGGTAGCATAAACCATACTTCCATTATGATCAATTCGATAGAAAAAGTAGCATGATTAAGGATAGCCGGTAGCATAAACCATACTTCCATTATGAGAGAGAGAGAGAGAGAGAGCGAGAGAGAGAGAGAGAGAGAGAGAGAGAGAGAGAGAGAGAGAGAGAGAGAGAGAGAGAGAGTTTTTATCACGACATTCAGTCAAAACAAAGTGTTCCTCAATGATGTTGTTTTCCATAAATATCTAATTAGCTAAAGTATTGTAATCAGCTAAATGTTTGGGATTAGATTTCCTGCACCTGGAGAATGACTATCTCACTGAGATGTATTTAATTCAATTACTTGCTGCGGCAGGCAATTAAGCAGAGGTAAAAAATAGTTTAATCCTTTAAGCATAAGTATTCTTGGACAATTATACCGTTGCATGCTTTCAAATGTGTTTTTTTTTTAATATATATATTTTCAGTCAACAGAATGACTTCCTATGTGTGTTTATACTGAGCGTCCACATGCCTGCTGGGAGATTTTGTAAGCTGATGGAAGAGAGAGGTAATAAATAATGAGATGGACTTACAGGAAGCCAGGGGACAAGATGTGGCGGTCACAAGAGGATGATGTCCACTAAAATTGCTGAGAATAGTCAGATCTCAGGAGATGGGGCTTTGGCACAGAGTCTGCACAACTATAAGTTCTGATAAGTTCTATAACTTATGTATGATAAAGGATGGTTAGCTTTCAAAAAATTACATTATTTGTATTTTTTTTAAAGTGGCATGCCCCATTCAAAGCCTCCTTTAAGCCCTTATACCCCATGCAGGGCCGGCGCTACCATAGAGGCAAAGTAGGCAGCTGCCCCAGGGCCCCAGAGCTTGTAGGGGCCCCCAGTGGCTACAAGAGGAAAAAAATTTCAAATCGGCCTTATAGTTTTTGAGAAAATCGATTTTAAAGTTTCAAAGGAAACAAAAAAATACACATTTAAAAACCTGCTGAATTTAATGGTTAATAGCAAATCCACCTTAAATGCTAGAAACCCTAAATTTGCAGGATATGTTAAGGAGATCATTAGGGAATAAGAGAAAAAAACTATTTTTCAAAAAGACCTTATAGTTTTTGAGAAAATCGATTTTAAAGTTTCGAAGGAAAAAAGTATACTTTTAAATGCGGTAAATGTCACTTTTAGTAGCAAACCTAACGGTAGTGTAATTTTACATACATCAAACGAAAGCGCAATAAATTTCCTGACAGGGTTTCCAGGGGGTCTATACGCAGCCGCAGCGCTTTGGCCAGGGATAGCTATACAGCCGCAATATGGCTGTATGAAGATCCCTGGCATTTTTTCCTATTTTCCCAATTTTTTTTTATGTTTAGAATGTGGGAATTTTTTTTTTTAAATTATGTGGGGTCCCCCCTCCTGAAACTTTTTAACCCCTTGTCCCCCATGCAAGCTGGGATAGCCAGAACGTGGAGCTCCGACCGATTGGGACTTCACACCCTGACTATACCAGCTGCAAAAAAGGTCCCCTAATGCCGATTTTTTTGTTCCAGGGTATATGTTGGGGGGGCCCACCAGGTTTATTTTGCCCTGGGGCCCCATTGTTGCTTAAACCGGCCCTGACCCCATGCAGGTTGGTATTGGCTGAAAGGCTGAGCCAGCACCTCCCCCATAATGAGGTGATGATGAACCCCTTGTCGTTGACATGGATAACCTGGCTTTGCAAAAGACAGAAAAGTTTGTCACCCCTTCTTGCAAAAGCAAGAAGTTTTGAATCAGGATGATACCATTGAATCAGGTTAATTAAAAACTTCTTGCTTTTACTGATGGCTATTGGCTAACATGGAGCAATACTTTACTGCTACTACCCTTCTTGCAAAGTATCCTCCCTCGGCCCCATGCTAAGGCTTAGATCTTGTGGACTCATATTATTTAGGCAGTGGAGCCCCACACTGGTTGGCAGTGATGGATGAACATGTTTAACTTACCTGGAGCTTCTACCGGTTGCCCCGCAGACGTCTTGTGCCCGCACTGGGACAAAACGATCCTGTGGTCCCCCGCTGCGGCTCACTTCTGTTTTTTGCGACTTTAATGTCGTGAGCCACTGTGCTTGCCTGTCCATAGCTGCGCGCGTCCTCGCTCCTGCTCACGTCACCGGGAGCGTCCTGTACAGGCCAGAGGAGTCCTGGCGCGGACACAGGGCATCTGCAGGGGACAGGCAGAAGCTCCAGGTAAGTTAAACCTTTTTTTTTGGGGGGGGGGGGTAGCTTACAGTACTCCTTTAAGTCTGTTGGCACAAGACAGCCAATCAGGCATTTTTACAACATAGAAAACTTTTCACTTGCTTCCCATTAAAGTAAATGGGGTTAAATATATATGTATCATTGCAATACATAACATGTGGTTCTAAAGACTCGGCAAAATAAACTCTCCTGCAATTCACCTAAATACATCTTTCTAATGCTTATCGGTAGTGAATAAGTTTAGCCTACCACACAAATTGTAATTTGTACAGACATCAGGCATTAAGCAGGGCATACATGGGCCAATTATGACTAGATATGGCAAACCCATCAATCCCTATTTGACTGGAATTGGATTGGTCAGTTCTGTATACAACATGTCTCAGTGCTTATCATTATAGGGAATGAGAATGCTTGGAGTACTGTTACCATGGTTGCAAGGAACAACAATATGGATTTTTTGTAAAACCCCACCTAACTCTTGATTAAAGGACCACTCCAGCGGAAAAAAATAAGCTGTTAAAATTTGTCAGAGCTGAAAAGTTTTGGAATAATCTATCTCCTCATGGAGGATTCGCATGTTTTTTTCTGTTTTTAAAAGTATTTCCTGAACAGTTGCTAAATCTAACTGACAAAATAGTGTGCAAACATGTAGTGAAGCTGGCTGGTCTCTTCTATGTTGGCAGTTAAACTTCCATTCAGGAAATGCTGTTGAAAACAAGAAAAATCCTGAGAATCCCCCATGAGGATATGAAGTAGTTCAAAACCTGTCGATTTTTAACAGTTACTTTTTTTTTTTTTTCCTGGAGTGGTCCTTTAAGGAAGGCAGATTTTAATGACATAAATGACAAAATGACTTGCATTGCAATTATATGTACTTAGGCTGCTACATTGTAAGCTGAACCATTCACTGAAATAGTGAGAGCTGCAGCTGCTGCCTTTAAATTTATCACTTGTATTGTGTCATCTTTGATTACCATTAATGGGAGTCTCTCGGGAGAATACCTCCTAACAGCCATTCACATTATCTTTTAAATCACCATAATTTGTCATAGTGTTAATGCTCTTTAACCTTTCATACATACTTTGCTGGAGGCACCATAGTGGTGTTTAAAAACACTCCCGGCTGAAGTGCAGAGAAAACACTGTTAACTGTCATATTTTATCACTGTAGACGACAGGGGCTACTTCTGCTGGGTAAACAGATCTCACTCTATTAGCCTACAGAGCTCAGCCCTACCAAAGGATTTATTATTACCACAAATCGAATATGTAGCATATTTAAGATTTTCAACTCCTTTAAAGTGAACCTGAGATAAAAAACTTCTTAGGTACCATACTTACCTGGGGCTTCCTTAAAGAGACTCTGTAACAAAATTTTGAGCCTTATTTCTTCTATCCTATAAGTTCCTATAGCTGTTCTAATGTGCTCTGTCTTACTGCAGCCTTTCCTAGTTGCACAGTGGCTGTGTTATCTCTGTTATATGATCTAATCTTCTCTCCTCTGTCGGGTCTGTCGGGCTCAGGCAGTCAGACTGGAATGTGCTGTTCTGCTTGTGATTAGATAGAAGCTATACACACCCTCTCCAGGCCCCCTGCACACTCTGACTCACACACTGAGCTCCTCTCAGCCTATCACTTGCTATGTCTTTTGTTTGTAAACACTGCATAAAAATGGCAATTACAAGCCAGGATTGCAGCAGAGAGTGGCAGAAACAGCACGGAGGGGCCCAGGAGAACATAATGAATAGAATGGTATGCTTTTTATTGTAAGAATTTTAGAGTACAGATTCTCTTTCAGCCCCCTTGAGGCTGCTCAGTCCCTCGCCATCTTCCCGGGTGGCTCCTTTCCCATGCAATATGGCCCAAAAGCTTGGCCGCGTTGAGCTCCTCCATTGCGCTCCTGTCCCTGGGAGCATTTTGCGCCTGTGCAGTTGTACTGGGCAAGAACGCTCCCAGCCACGGGAGCACGACGAGGGGGTGCTCCTGGCCGCCGGGCATGCGCGACGAAGCACGGCTCGGCCAGGCTTTCGGGCCTTATTGTGGAGAGACAGCGAGGGATGAGCAGCCTCAAATGGGAAGTCCCAGGTAAGAATGGTACATGAGAAGTCTTTCATCTCAGGTACACTTTAATGACAAAAAAGAACCATCATTGAATCAGTAGTTAGCATTATTCTCCACTAGGGATGGCAATGCACAGGCAAACTCATGGAGAAGCATGTGATCAGTCTGATCAGCTGTGGCTCAATACTTCCCCCCCCATTGAATTCTCAATAATGTTGACTCCTAAACAGCAGCCATGTCATTCAGATGTAAAATAAACAGTAGTAATGACCCTTTTAACTTTTCAGCATCAAAATCAGCAAATCAACATATATATATATATATATATATATATATATATATATATATATATATATATATATATATATATATATATATATATTGCTATCATAGCTCCCAACTGTCCCTCTTTTGGAGGGACAGTCCCTCTTTGGGAGCCCTGTCCCTCTATCCCTCTTTCCTTCTAATTTGTCCCTCTTTCAGGACTTTGTCCCTCTTTCTATTTAAATATTTGTATTTCTCTACAAAAAAAATGTATTTAATTGACTCTAAACTTTATTCCCATCCTTTAAATTGATATATTACTAATTTTAAAAATGTTAATATGAAGGAAAATGAACCAGGATAGAAAGGACCAGTGTGGTCTGAATTATAAAACAATCTTTAATCTTTATAGTATGAAATCTTTATAGTATGCGTAACTAGGGGTGTGATGGGTGTGTGACAGGGGCGTGGTCAGGGGTGTGGCAGAGGTGTGGCTTAAGTGTCCCTCTTTCTCATCTCAAAAAGTTGGGAGGTATGTGCTATAGAGGCAGCAAAGACCTTTATAAGTTTTGTGGGTCTTGTGGTTGCTGTGGGAGTTGTTGGAATAGACCATTGCTACGTCTACAGCCTCATAGGCTCATAGGAAAGGATGGGGAGATAAGGATTTGAATAAAGTAGTCAACATTATTAGGAATTCAATGGGGGAAAGTATTGAGTCACAATAAAATAAGTAACCGTCAAAAAACTTAATTCACTTTTAAACATGACTTATTATATAAAACCTGTAGATTTTGAAAGCTTCAGGGCACAAACTATCAAAATGTTGCTGTTTTTGCTATAGTGCCAAAAGCTGTAGTTTGACTTTCATTCTCCCTGTGCTCAGTGCTGTCAGCACATTTAGCTATGCAATCAGCATGTTTATAACTAACACATTTTCTGTATCGAACAAATGGCTCTAAGTTGCTCAGCCAGCACTCATGCTTATGTGTCAATACAATTAATGTTACAGCATGTGGTACATGCATTGAATCAGTAATGAAACAGATGGATACTGCAGGCAGGTGCCCTCTCTCTACAGTGACAAAACCACAAGTCTCAGAAAGGAAATGTATAGCATAGATATATTTTTCTAATTTCTATTTTTTTTTTTTTTTTTTTTTTGTTTTTTAGGTTTGGCACAAAAAGTATTATTTATTGCTATTAATAGTATTATTTATATCCCAGCGGGCATGGGCGACTATATAAGCAGGATATTCAAATTTAAATTCCAACCCCATTATCTTAAATACCTTGGAGTCAAGATACCTCACGATCCTTCTATTTTCCTCTGGAACTATACCCCCCTATTTAAAGAACTCCACAAACTACTTGAGTCTTGGATGAATCAGAACATATCGTGGGCAGGACGTGTAACAGCTGTCAAAATGACACTTCTTCCTAAGATAATGTACTATTTTAGAACACTTCCTATCCCTATTTCAAAAAAAGTGCTGGAACCCCTGCAGAAGCACATCTTTCTCTTTATATGGCAAAAAAAGAAACCCAGAATTAAGCGTAGTTTTATGTTACTACACAAAAAGGAAGGAGGGATGTCAGTTCCTAGCCTCCATAAATACTATCAAGCATCCCAACTGGCCTTCCTACCTATGCTGTATGCAGGACCCCACACTCCTAAATGGATCCAGCTAGAGAATGAGCTAATCCACCCTCTATCATGGAAGGGAATCCTATGGTCCCAACATTGGTCACCTAAGGTTCTTAAGAAAAGATCCCCATTCTCATACTATACTTTTATCGTTTGGAGGAAGGTCAGATACAAGTTTGGTTTCCAATCACACCCATCTCGACTTTCAGAACTGTTTATGAACCCTGACTTTTCTGAGGGGCTCCAGAAAAAGAAATTTAGCTGGTGGATCTCTCGTAACCTCACCACCCTTAGAAGCTTTCTTATAGGAGGCAAAGTTAGCTCCCTTAAATCATTTATAGAAAACAACCAAGTCCCTCAAGCAGAATACTTTAGGTTATCCCAACTGTTCCACTACATATGCTCCGTATCTACCCCGAGGCAAGACCTAAAGCTTTCTTCATTGGAATCAATATGTCTCTCGGACCCATTGCGAAAGGGTACTCTTTCCATGATCTATGCAGTTCTTAATGCTGCCTCCAATGAGTCTAAATTTCCATTTCAGCTTGAGTGGGAAGCCGATTGTGACCAGGCCCTTGATAAAGAACAATGGCTTCAATGCTTTGATACGCTTTCCAAGGGCAGCCTTTTAGTAACTCATATGGAGGTATCATTGCGAATTTTACACAGAACATATTTGGTACCCGCCAGACTACAACAAATATATCCAGACAGAGACCCTCTATGTTTCCGGGGATGCCAGACACAAGGCACCATGCTACATATCTGGTGGTCGTGTCCCGTTGTTAGTGGTCTATGGGAAAAACTTCTTAGACTTATTAATAGGATACTAGACCTGCACCTTACTCTGGACCCGACTGTTTTTTTATTGGGCCTTCAGCCAAAAACTGTGATCGCAGCCAAACATAAACTAACACAATTTATAGCTAATGCAGGTAAAACATATATAGCGTCACAATGGCAAAAGCCCAATTTACATTATAAGGTGGTTCTTGAACGGATACATGACCTAATGATTAATGAAAAGATTAAAGCAAACTTGATTGGCACAACACACCACTTTGAAAAGGTTTGGCTACCGTGGATACAGAACATATCCTCCTTAGGGATACGAAATAGTCTATCATACCTTTAGGGCCTAAATTACTCTCTGTACCAGATACACTATGAGATGGACACCCCTGGTCTGAACTGTTTTCTGCGCTGATTTTTGTTTGTTTTGTTTTTCTTTTATTTTCGTTAACCTGGCTTATATTATCGAGATCCCACTTGATACACATGCTCGCTGCTTTGTATGCCACACTATACAACTCAGAAAAACAGATGTGAGACAACTAAAAAGTTGATCCTAATATAACCAGGGGAAAAAAAAAAATTAGAGGGAAACTTTTTTAAAATGTTATCCAACTAATGCCTATAGAAACTCTCAAGATGATTGTTTAACCATATTTGCTAAAGTTTTGGACTGTAGCCTTGTTAAACAACTAATTGCTGTTATGTATAACAACCTGTTTTAGATATCTTATGCTTGCTATCACTGCATTGATTTTCTATATATCTGCAAATAAAGGTTTTTGAAACTAATAGTATTATTTATATAATGTTGACATCTTCTGTACTTCTCAAATCACTGTCTCCTAAGCTCACATTCTAAAATTCATAACACAACCTAGGGCCAATTTTCTTCCTGGGCAAAGCCAATTAACCTATTAGTGGGAATATATATATATTTACCAAAATGTTCATACTGTGTAAAAAGCTAATTAAAACAATTTGCAATGATTTGCTTTTAGTGGCGGCGTCCAGTGGTTTAGCAATAGGGGGATGCAGAGTTTGCGACCGCACCAGGTCCCGTGGACCAGAGGGGCCATTTTGGCAATTCTAGCCTGCATTGGGGAAAAAAGGTAAAAAAAAAACGCATGCGAAGAGTCGCCCCATGCACGTTTTCCAGCCAAAACATTATAATTAATTTTCTCAAAAGGTCTTTCTTTTTATTTGCATTTTTTTACATGTCCCCACTAGTGGCCCGGTCACACCTAGAACATTTTATTATTATTATTTTATTATTTTTATTTATATAGCGCCAACATCTTCCGTAGCGATGTACATAATACAAATGGGGAACAAATATACATAAGAACTACAAGAAACTGTACAGTCATGACATTGAATAGAATAAATACAGATACATACATAGTTGATGTGTAGTTGGTACATGTGCATATGTTAAAATTACAGCGGTATGAGAAACACTAGGAGGAGGTCCCTGCCCTTGTGAGCTTACAATCTAGAGGAAACAAAAGGGGGAGGAAACAAAAGGGAAGGAAACATAAGGATTAGTGGGTGAGCCAGTGTGCCTTCAGTGCTGCCTATAGCAAATTATAGGCTTGTCTGAACAGGTGTGTTTTCAGAGTACGTTTAAAGGTTTCCAGACTCGTGGCATGAGGGAGAGAGTTCTGAGGGAGAGAGTTCCAAAGGAAAGGGATAGCCCGTGAGAAGTCTTAGATGCGAGAGTGAGAGGAGGTGACTAGGCTGGAGGACAAAAGGGTCTCCTGTGAGGAATGGAGACCCTTTTGTTGATAGCATTGCTATTAAAAGACAACTGTAATGTCCTAAACAGGGCCGGATTTACCATAAGGCACTGTAGGCACAAGACTACAGGCGCCTGATGATGGAAAGGCGGCTCACTCCCCTCCTTGAGTGCCTCCCTCACTCCTTACCTATACTGAGTCCCGAGTTGTGTGTAAATGAGAGGTTACTCACCCAGGTCTCGGCATTCCACTGACCAGATTTCCCTTCAGTCTGGGGCACCTCTAGCTGCTTAATACTGAGGATAGCTCTGGTTACCTAATACTGAGGGACACCTGTAGCTACCTACACCAGCAGGGGAAGTAGGGAAAAGTGACAGCTGGGCCAGCCAGCACACTTGCAGCGCGGTTCAGCAGGGGTTTGTGGGTTCGTGGAGGGTGAGGTCTGGGGTACCAGGACATCTGTACCTATAGGCTCCTGTGATGTAAATCCAGGCCTGGTCCTAAAATAAAATATTTAATCACCTAAAGAAAACTGAAGAAGCCATCTGATTAAATGAAACAGTTTGAACCTATTGGCTGAAAGATGAGTTTGCAAGCAGTACAAAGTAATAAATACCATAAAAAGGGGAGGTTACTAGCTGCGCTCTTCACAACTCCACATGTCACTGCCTATGGATAAATAGAACTCAACATAGCGTAATACTATGAAATTGCATGTAGTGCACAATCAGGTGATGAGTGACAGGCTCCTCATAGTTATAGTCATAGGTAGAAAGCTGGCACATATATATTCTGTATAAAAGAAAAGGCCAACGTTTTGGAGAGGTGGGAGTGAAAACTCTTCTATATGCTCGCGAAACGCGATGTGCATCCAGCATACTGTTTACAGTGTTGCAATAGGTTAAGTTCTATTTATCCATAGGCATGAGGAGATGTGAAGAGCACAGCAGGGAAACCTGCCCTTCTGACTTAAGATACTCACCTAAGAGGAGGAAAAGCTTTGGATCCCCTCGTTCAAATTTCCCACCTGTTGCGTCTTTGAGTCTCCTTGGAAGTACTCGGGTCTCCGAATACTTCCAAAGATGAGCAGCTCTACACTGCGTATGCACAAGTCCGTGCTCGTGCATGCACAGTAAGGAGCCGCTTGTATTTGGAAGAACTCAGAGACCCAAATACTTTAGTGGCCTTACAAGGAGACCTGAAGGTCTCTCATTAAAGTTGAAGGCTGGAATGGTGGGCCAGTGGTTGAAAAGGGGATGCAGAGAGGAACAGGATGGACCCTTTTCCATTTGCAGATGGGAGCCGATGCGGGCACACATCACCTCCGCTCCCATACACGTCACTTCCGTATCTCCCAATGCGGAAGTGTATTGAAGGAGATGGCAGGTGGATGCGGCTGTGCGAGAATCTGCAGCATGCTGCAGATTCTTGGATCGCTCCGCACCGCTCCCCATGCAATGCACGCAATACAAACTGTTCCACTGCCGTGCATTGGGTTAAGGCCACCCGAGGTGCGATGCGGCTATGTAGCCGCATCGCACCACTTCTAATGGAAACAGACCCTAATTAAAGCAATTTTTTGTACCCCTTCAGACCCTAAAACCTGGAAAAAATCATGCTGCCAGGGAGATCTGCAGCAGTTTTCAATCACTCACCTCCCTGGCTCCAGCGCTGCAGTTATGCCTCCATCCTCCGGGTGGCACTGCAACTCTACAGTGAAATTGCCGCCTGTCGAAGACAGCCAACAATCTCACCAGGAGGAAGCAGAGCCCCGGAGGAGAGTAAGAAGAATGGTGGCTGATATTAGGATCCCACGGGAGGTATGTAGAAAAGCCCGCTGTGCGCTATACTCTGCACACAGCCTCTGGCGGCTACCGGAGCAGAGGTCGGGCTTACCGCTCTTAGCTGTGGTTTTCTGCCCCAACCCTAGCTCGGGATTACCGGCAAGTAGAGATGGCTCGAACCTCCGATTTTCAGTTTGCGAACCTCGAACGCGAACCGAACGATTTGCGGAGGTTCGCGTTTGAGGTTCGCGAACCGCAATGGACTTCAATGTGGAGGCGAACTTCCAAAACTAGAAACATTTATGCTGGCCACAAAAGTGATGGAAAAGATGTTTCAAGGGGTCTAACATCTGAGTTTTTGCATGGAGGAGTGGGATACACGCCAAAAGTCCCCAGGAAAAATCTGGATTTGATGCACAGCAGCGTTTTAAGGGCAGAAATCACATTGCATGCTAATTGGAGGCCTAAAATACTTTAAAACATCTTGCATGTGTATACATCAATCAGGGAGTGTAATTAGTGTACTGCTTCACACTGACACACCAAACTCACTGTGTAACGCACCGCAAACAGCTGGTGTGTAGTGACGTGACGGCCGTGCTGGACTACTGCGCACCATGGCAAGATTGCTCTTCCTCACTCAGTGATGTCAGGTAATGTCTGACTGCCTTATCAACTTTCAATGGTTCTTTCTCTACCATTGTTAAAGCTTACATCTATTTTTTTAAATACTTGTTCTGCTTGCTGTTCATTACCAAGAATCTGTTATGGAGGGCAAGTCTGCCATTCATTCAACTGTGTGACTGATAAACAAGTTTCCATATTACTTTCTCAATACCATGGTGACCACGGGTAATGGCCGGGGAATCAGAGTTCGGTTCTGGTCCGGAGTGGGAGCCTGAGAAACGGCTACAACCACCACACATCCAAGGAAGGCAGCAGGCACACTGTGGGCAAAGGAGCAGGAACGGCTACCACCACAAATCCAAGGGAGGTAGCAGGCATGGCATGCAAGTCCCAACTCAGGGAGGTACTAACGAAAAATAACAATACAGGAGGACTTTCGAGGCCCTGCTGTATATGAGCCGAATCAACTATAAATCCTTTAAAGAGAATCTGTTATGGAGGGCAAGTCTGCCATCCATTCAAGTGAAAGGTATGCACTGACTGCCAGGTATAAAACAATGTGCAGTCACAGATGCAGTGAAAGGTATGCAGTGACTGCAAACAGCTGTTTGTGTAGTGACGGCTGTGCTGGACTGGTGCGTACCATGACAAGAGTGCAGGTGATGGCGGCTTTCCAGCCCATATGGTCGCTGGGCTGAGGTAGCTCAATGACAGAACAGTGACTGTCCAGCTGATCGAATTTGGTCTGTCCACAATGAAGCAACGACCTTATTATCTTGGCTGTGCCCCCCGAGACACTCATATAGCCGGCGGTCATTGCTTCATTGTGATACGCAAGCCCCTTTACCGCGGCAAGGTAACGATCATGAAGGGGAATTGACACATGTACATGCCTTTTGTTTTGTTGTTGCAGCTGCAGTGCAGCCAGAAAAATTAGGCAGGCATGTACACGCACCAGAAAAATTATTATAGCGGCCGCTGCTAGCAGCGGCCTTAAAAATTCAGGAATCTTCCTGGAGTCCTGGACCCTGTTGGTGGTGGTGCTTGTATGTCTGCACTTATCGGATGAAGGGGACCCTCCGTGGCCCCGAAACAATTGTCATGTTGTGCATGCTATAAGGAATAAAAATTCCTGAACTTTGATACTGGTGTGCTAGCCGAACTTGAATCGCTGTTGGTGGTGGCGGAGAAGGCAGTCAAGCGGCCTGCAGGCAGAGATGCTGTGTGGGGACCGACTTAGTCTTGGGGCAGGCAGTCACACGGCGTGGTTCAGGCAGAGATGCCTTTCAACATCACGGTACAGTTTGGGTATCACCTTTTTGAGAAATAATTGTGGCCTGGTATCTTCCACTGCTGTGTGTGGCTTTGCTTTTGTGTGCTGCTTTTCCTCAGGTGGTCAATCCCATTGCAGTTTGAGCTTTGTCATCATGTGCCTTCATAAGGAAGTTGTCCCTACGCGGGTCTTGGTCTTTCCATGGCTTAATTTTTGGTGGCAGAGAGTACAGATGACATTGCTCTCATCTGAGGCAGACACAAAAAAAATTCCACATCGCTGAGCCCGGGGGTGATGGCACTTTGGTGGTGGCGGCCGACTGAGTGTTAAGTGGGGTGCCAGAATCACAGCAGGAGGAGGAAGATATGTCACGGTTCCGTGCGGAAGCTGAGGAAGATGAGGTGTTCTGTGTTTAATAGTCAACTACGTCCTGACAATCTTGGGGGTTGATGGCACGTGCCTTCTGTGCACTGTACTTTGGTCCAGGGCCGCACGAAATCACGACAGCAGGACCTCGAACAGACCTGCCAGGTGGCCTGCCTCTGCCTGTTTTGCCCATATTGGGGGGGATGAAGTGAAAGGTATGCAATGACTTGACTAATACAATGTGCAGTCACACAGGTGGAGTGAACAGGTATGCAGTGACTGGTATCAATACAATGTGCAGCTGTCACACACACAGGTACCGTGAACAGGTGCAGCCACTGACTGGTATATAACACTGCGTGCTCTCACGTAGGTAGGTAGGTGCACTGAACAGGTGGGTATGCAGTGATTGGTATTACAAATGTGCAGGTGTCACACATGCAGGTACCGTGAACAGGTGCAGTGACTAACTGGTATATAACACTGCGTGTGCTCACGTAGGTAGGTAGGTGCACTGAACAGGTGGATATGCAGTGATTGGAATTACAAATGTGCAGCTGTCACACACACAGGTAGTCACTGAATGTGCTGGGCCTGGCAGTGGCACAGTAGGAATTACCAAGGGGCCAAGGTCCAGCAGCTGCGACTGACTGACAGGGCTGTATGTGCAACACAAGTACCTGTGGGACACACACACACACACAAAAAAAAAAAGATCACAAGAACAACATTAGCTCTATTATTATTATTATTATTTATTGTATTTATAAAGCGCCAACATATTACGCAGCGCTCAAAAGAGCTGTTCAGGATGAGGAGTTCTTTTTAGCAATAAGTATCAGCAAGAAGGAGCAAACTAACAAGCCTAATACAAGAGCCTAACTAAGCTTTCCCTATGTCAGCAGGTTCTCTCCCTTCTCTAATTACTGCAGCCACCCGAGTGAGTGAAATGGCTGACGTTGCCTGCATTTTATAGGGGGGAGGGGGGCTCCAGGAGGGAGTGTAGCCTGATTGGCTACCCTGTGCCTGCTGACTGTGATGTAGAGGGTCAAAGTTGACCCTAATGATGTAGTATGTAGTATAGGGGGTGGATCACCGCCAACGCGAACCACCGAAGTTTGCGCGAATAAGTTCGCATGCGAACCGTTCGGGCCATCTCTACCGCCAAGGAGGTTAAGTGACGCTGAAGCGGGAAAAAAAAAACAAAAAAACAACAACTTATGATATAATGAATTTGAATTTGTAGTAGAGATAATTAATGGAATATTAGTAGCAAAGAAAAGAGTCTCACATTTTTTCAGTTTTTTTTAATAACATTGCATCATTTTGTCATATATGCAATTTACAAACCACACACTATGCAATTCACTTTTTCGCCTTAGTTTTCTCCAAGTTGATATTCTGAAACCTTGTCAATAATATGCCTTCTAAATCCCCAGCAAGCAATTCAATACACTAAGGCCTCAATTCACTAAGCTTATCTCCTGTCTTCTAGAGTTGTTACCATGGTGATAAGGCATGTAGTATTCAGGAAACATTTTACCTCAGGCAAACCTAAAGTTAACTCTTCTGTCTTTAAAGGGATACTGTAGGGGGGTCAGGGGAAAATGAGTTGAACTTACCCGGGGCTTCTAACGGTCCCCCGCAGACATCCTGTGCCCGCGCAGCCACTCACTGATGCTCCGGTCCGCCTCCGGTTCACTTCTGGAATTTCAGACTTTAAAGTCTGAAAACCACTGCGCCTGCGTTGCCGTGTCCTCGATCCCGCTGATGTCATCAAGAGCGCACAGCGCAGGCCCAGTATGGTCTGTGTCTGCGCAGTACACTCCTGGTGACATCAGCGGGAGCGAAGACACGGGGGTGCAGGCGCAGTGGTTTTCTGACTTTAAAGTCAGAAATTCCAGAAGTGAACTGGAGGCGGGGTCGGAGCATCGGTGAGTGGCTGCGCCAACACAGGATGTCTGCGGGGGACCATTAGAAGCCCCGGGTAAGTTCAGCTCATTTTCCCCCGACTCCCCTACAGTATCCCTTTAAGTTAACTCTTCAATCCTTAAAATATCCAGAGTTAAAGACAGGCTGTTTATTAACTGCGTGTGAAAATAACTACAGAGGAGGTAAAATAACTACAGAGGAGGTAACATAAGGAATGAAGAGATAAGATAACTCTCTCTTATGTGGAGGTAAGTTTTCTCTTGCCTTATTATCTCCAGCATGATCTTAGTGAATTGAGGCCAATGTCAATTTCATAGTATTTTTTCTACTACTGTTGGTACTTTTGTATTTGGGAAATGTTGAAAAGTTATTTTAAAGAGAAGATGAAAAATTATCACCTGGGAGAAAACTTAGGGGAAAAAGTGAATTGCATGTGGCCCACTGTATTTTAAACTATGAAACATAGCAGAGCTAATGACCATTTGTACTTCCTTGCAGTAAAACCTTATCTTAAGATTTTTTTTTCACTGTTTCTTTGATGTATAAGTGCTTAAAAAAGCACTGCAGTCTGCAGCAGACCCAAGTTGGGTCCAGAGCTCTGACAAGCTCTTCTTGTACTGGGAACAATATGAGACTCTTTCCTTTGCTCCTAATGTTCTATTTCTTAGCTGTACCCAACATACAATTCATTATCCCATCATACGTTTATTTTCCCCGTAGATTCCCTTTAAACGACCACAAACAATGTTAACATTTTTAATACACACATATAAGATACAGATTTCTCACAGAGTAAATTACACTATACATTTATTTTTCCCTCACATAAAGTAGGTAGTAAAAAGTTGACAGAGCTGACAGCTTTTGGACTAGTCCACCCCCTCCTGGGGGATTCTCAAGTATTTACTGTATTTATAAAAGCACCTACTGAATGGCATTTGCTCCATCCAACTGCCAAAAAAGTGTGTAAACGGGTAGGGAGGCTGACCGGGATCGTCGATTAGATCCTTTCCAGGGAGTGCTTTTCTGAAGACTAAAGGAAATACTGAGAATCCACATGAGTAGATGGGCTAATCTACAATTTGTCCAATCTGCAGGGGCGTACCTGGGGCATATGACACCCGATGCTGGGTATTATAAGATAACCCCCCCCCCCCAACAAAAAAAGGAAAGGAGCGAGTGTGCCATACTAAGTGCACCACAGCAGGTAATGCCAGGCATAGGTGCCCCCAGTATAGGTAGTATAGTTGCCCCAGTATATGTAGCTATTATAGTTGCCCCAGTATCGGTAGTATAGTTGCCAATAGTATAGTTGCCTTCAGTATAGGTAGTATAGTTGCCCCAGTATAGCTAGTATAGTTGCCCCCAGTATAGGTAGCATAGTTGCCCCAGTAGATGTAATAAAGTTGCCCCAGTATAGGTAGCTAATATAGTTGCCCCAGTATAGGTAGTATAGTTGCCCATAGTATAGTTGCCCCAGTATAGCTAGTATAGTTGCCCCCAGTATAGGTAGTATAGTTGCCCCCAGTATAGGTAGCATAGTTGCCCCAGTAGATGTAATAAAGTTGCCCCAGTATAGGTAGCTAATATAGTTGCCCCAGTATAGGTAGTATAGTTGCCCATAGTATAGTTGCCCCAGTATAGCTAGTATAGTTGCCCCCAGTATAGGTAGTATAGTTGCCCCCAGTATAGGTAGCATAGTTGCCCCAGTAGATGTAATAAAGTTGCCCCAGTATAGGTAGCTAATATAGTTGCCCCAGTATAGGTAGTATAGTTGCCCATAGTATAGTTGCCCCAGTATAGCTAGTATAGTTGCCCCCAGTATAGGTAGCATAGTTGCCCCAGTAGATGTAATAAAGTTGCCCCAGTATAGGTAGCTAATATAGTTGTCCCAGTATAGGTAGTGTAGTTGCCTCCAGTATAGGTAGTATAGTTGCCCATAGTATAGCTGCCCCAGTATAGCTAGTATAGTTGCCCCTAGTGATTGTAGTATAGTTGCCCCAGTATAGCTAGTATAGTTGCTCCCAGTATAGGTAGTATAGTTGCCCCAGTAAAGCTAGTATAGTTGCCCCAGTAAATCTAGTATAGTTGCCCCCAATGTAGGTACTATAGTTTCCCTCAGTGTAGGTAGTTTAGTTGCCCCCAGTGTAGCTAGTATAGTTGCCCCCAGTGTAGCTACCGGTAGTATAGTTTCCCCAGGAGGAGGAAGCAGTTCAAGAAGGAAGGGCAGCGGGGACAGTGGTGGGACAGCTCCCTCACCTGGGTCCCCTCTTTTTGTACTTTCCCCCCTCCAGATATGCAGGCGGGAGGCAGGCTGGATGGGCGGCCCGGGAATAGCTCGCCTAACTCCCGAGTCACGTGCCACAGGTCTCCGCCTTGAATGCCGCTCACTATGCATTCGCTAATCAGGAAGCCCAGTGGACAGCATTGAAGGCGGAGACCTGTGGCGACAGTGATGCTGTGCTCCAGCACTTGGAATGCAGAAGTCAGGTCATTTATTCTCTGCCCGCCCGCCACGCCGCCTGCTTGCTGCCCGCATATCTGGAGAGGGAGAGTACAGAAGGAGGGGACCCAGGTGAGGGAGGGGGGGTTCTGGATCCCTCCCCTCTGCTGTCCCCACTGCCCCTCCTTCTTGTGCTGCTTCCCCTCCTGCTCATGGCTTTTGTGGGAGGCCTTTGTGACACCCCCTCCCTGTCAGTTACCCGGTGTGCCACGCCCCCTGGCGCCCAATGAAAGGAACGCGCCTGCCGATCTGTCGGCTTTTTACTACCCACTGTGACAGCAACATAGGAAAACAGTAATTTATAATGCATTTCACTCTGGGGAAAATGTGAATTTTATAGGTATATATTTTGAATCTTACATTTTTTTTGCAATAGCAGTCCTTTAACTCACTGTTGTGTCTGCTGTTCTGAGATGATGTGCAGTAATTTGGGTGCTAAGCAATGCCAATAGTTAGAATATCAGTATTGCGCTGCTACGGGTATCCTACCAATGGCCAAGTTTACCACCTTCATGTAGTATGAGAGCTTACCTACACAATCTGCTCATAGTACAGGTAGTCCCCGGTTAACGAACGAGATAGGGGCTGTAGGTTCGTTCTTAACCTGATTATGTTCTTAAGTCGGATAAATGTGCCATCTCTGACTACTGTACCTCCTCTGTGCCCCCCCCCCCCCCCCCCCTGTGCCTCTAGTGACCCCCTCTGTGTCAACTCTGCCTCCTGTACCTGCTTATATAAGTTTAAAAGAGCCATTTTTATTACAATTTTTTTTTTTATTGAAAATCTTATTCTATAAGTCCAATTTGAAAAAAAAAATGTTTTTTACTTGTTCCCATGGAAACACAGAATCCATGCCGTTCGTATCGACGGGTCGTTCGTAAGTCGGGCATTCGTAAGTCGGAGACTACCTGTGTTTACAGTCTTCTGGCCTGCATGCTACATGATGTGGTAAAATTGGCCAATCTTTGGCCAATCAAAGTTGCCACCTGTGATAAATTTAAGAAAGTAAATCAGGAAGAGAAAAGATTTTACAGTACAATGGGCAAACACTGACTAAATTTATAAACCAATACTATAAACAAATTTTATTATTGATGCTACTTTGACTGCAGTTCCTCTTTAACACAACCTCTGCTCCTCTAGACAAAATCTCTCCTGATACTTTTTGTATTAGAAATTCTCAGCTAAAGTCCTCAGCAATTAGTTCATGGCAATCATGTTGGAAATGCTTTGTAAAATCAAACAGCTACAGGAAATCCATGTATTTTTGCTCTCTCTCGATTAGAACTCATGTCTGTGGCTAATTTTCCTTGGCACGGCTGCCCTGGGGACGCATTCAACAGCCCTGTCATTGGGAGCCATGCCAGTGCCATGTGCAGGGAGAGATTTCCAGCAAGAGATTGTGTATGGGTGTTGCACACACAAATGTCAATGTGATTAAAAAGCAGTTCAGTCATACATGGCTCAAGATTCCAGGATTTACAAACACTTAAAGGGCATCCGTGGGAGGGGGGGGGGGGGGGGGGGGAGGTTAATCTGTTTTAGCATTTTTGTTTTAGTTCTAGATTTAAGTTTAAGTAAAATTAAAAAAAAAATTATTATTATTATTTTTTTTTATCTTAAATTTTATTATGTTAAATACACTCAAAAATACAAATTATAATTGCTTTTCTGGAAAGGTATGATTATTATTAAGTACTAGCTGATGACCTGGCGTTGCCCGGGTATGTATTTGGCTGGTGTGGGCTCCACCCACTTTTTCGAACCCTTAACACACAAACACTCAATGACAAAGTTTGTGAGCTTTAGCATCAATAATTTGTATATTCCCATAGAAATTAAATAAATCAGATTGGCAGTTTGTGACTCCGCCCCTCTCCAGCATTTGAACCCCAGTCACCCAATGGCCAACTGTAGCAGGTTTGAGGCATCTGCTATTAACAGTGTAAAAATGGCAGCAATTTAAATATTCCCCTTGAAAATCAACAGGTGAATTTTGATATTATAGGCTCCACCCACTTCCCTAAATATTAATCTCAGACTCAGTCACTCAGTGACCATTTGGGCAAAGTTTGAAAACCCTGCTGTTAACAGTGTAAGAAGGCCTGCAGTTTATATTTTCCAAGTGAAATTTGTTTTTGGCCTTGCCCACTTTTTGTAACCTGGACACACAGTCACTCAATGACCAAGTTTATGAGCTTTCGGGTCCTTGGCATCAATAAAAACAAATCTGATTGGCTGTGTGTGGCTCCGCCCCCTTTTCTGAATTTGAACCCCAGTGACCCAATGACCAACTGTACCAGGTTTGAGGCTTGTGTCATTAACAGTGAAAGAATGGCAGCAATTTTAATATTCCCCTTGAAAATCAACAGGTGAATATTAATTGGCTTTTTTTAGGCTCCACCCACTTTTCTGAATATTAATCCCAGTCACCCAGTAACCAACTGTGCAAAGTTTGAGAACCCTGTCATTAACAATGACTGTTACGATTCATGTTGTATCATCTCCTGCCTGCTGGTGGTGGTATTGAGTTGGACTGCCCTGGACTTCCACTATCCACCAGCAGGTGGCTTATCATTATATTTAAGGACTTGCAGTTCTTTGTATGGCCTGCAGAGGCCTCTAATGTGTCTCTGATCAATTACCACCAGCTGCTTCCTATTACATGGACTATATAAGTCTGCCTCTTCCTGCAAGTCATTGCCAGAACTTCCTTGCTACAGGTCTGAGTCTCTGGTCACATCTGTTATTGGTTACCTGGTTTCCTATACCTGCTCTGTGATCTGATTACCTGCTGCTGAACCTTTGCCTGTCCTGACTCTGCTTATGTTTATTCCTCTGTACCTTGTATGTATCTGATTACCCGTTGCTGACTCTGTTATTTCCGTTTTGACCTGTCTTCGCCTGCTCCCTTTGATACCATGTTATTGTGTATGTATGTATATGTATATGTATATGTATATCTCCTGCATGCCGTTTGTAGATAGATCGATAGTCAGGGTTTTGGTTATGTGTGCACACTGTTTTGTTTGGTTTCCGGGAGATTCACTGTATATATGAATTGGTTCTTAAAGAGGAACTGTAACGACAAATGTCCCCTGGGGGGTACTCACCTCGGGTGGGGGAAGCCTCCGGATCCTAATGAGGCTTCCCACGCCATCCTCCATCCCTCAGGGGTCTCGCTGCAGCCCTCCGTGCAGCGGTGACGTCAATATTTACCTTCCCGGCTCCTGCGCAGGCGCTCTGACGGCTGTCGGCTCCGAAGTAGGCGGAAATACCCGATCGCCGTCGGGTCTGCTCTACTGCGCAGGCGCAAGTTTCTGGCGCCTGTGCAGTAGAGCGGACCTGACGGAGATCGGGTATTTCCATCTATTTCCGTGCCGAAAGCAGCCACAGCACCCCCGCTGGAGCCAGCAAAGGTAAATATTGAATCTACAGTCAGCTCTGTCGCCGGCTGTTCGGAGGGCTGCAGCGAGACCCCTGTGGGACAGAGGACGGCGTGGGAAGCCTCATTAGGATCCGGAGGCTTCCCCCAACTGAGGTGAGTACCCCCCCCCCCCCCCCCCAGGGGAGGTTTTTCATGTTACAGAGTCTCTTTAATAAAACACCTTTTTGCACATTCCTGTCTCAGTATCAGTGTTTCTGCAACTGTGGTCATTCCTTGCAATACTTGTTTGTTGTTCCGTAACAATGACGAAGGGCTGCAGTTTACATTTTCCCAGGGAAATCTGTTTTTGACTCCACCCAGTTTTTGTAACCTTGACACAGTCACTCAATGACTGTAAATAAAAGCAGTTTATCCAGCAAAGATATCTGATTAGCTGTTTTTGGCTCTGCCCCTTTAGTGAGTCACTTAATGACTGACTTCAGCAGGTTTGAGGCCTCTGCCATTAACAGTGTAAGGGCTGGTTCAGACGGACGTTTAACGCGGCGTTTCAAACGCGGTGTTTTTTGGGATCTACCGCCCTCCCATGCAAGTGAATGGGAGCGTTTATGGCAAGCTTTTGCAAGCTTTCATAAACGCCTGGCGGTAGATCCCCGCGTCGCGTCTAGACTTGAAAGCTACATGCTGCTTCTGGCAGGCGGTTGCGTCTGGTCGCGATCAAAAGCACGCAAAAGCCAGTGAAAGTCTGTGAAGGCGTCTGGAGGAGGGGCCAGGGAGGCTAAAAGGAGGCTGGGAAGAAGGAACCAGAATGCACAGCGACAGGAACTGTCACATGGCAGCAATGGCGGGAGCAGCAGAGCGCAGGATTGAGCTTGGGGAACTCGTGGAGCAAATCCATGCCCATCCAGCGATTTGGGACTGCAGCAGCGCGGACTATAGTAGTAATGTCCGCAAAGCTCGAGCATGGGACGCTGTCTGCACTCATTTTTTTGTAGAGTACGCTCAGTTCAGCGCATCCACTAGAGACAAGATTTGTAAGTACACTGTGGATCTCTGTATTCTCTGATTGTATGGTTTCTACATGTGCCCCACTGCATGTGCATTGTACCACACCTCAGGCCTGTATGTTCCCCACTGCATGTGCATTGTACCACACCTCAGGCCTGCATGTTCCCCACTGCATGTGCATTGTACCACACCTCAGGCCTCCATGTTCCCCACTGCATGTGCATTGTACCACACCTCAGGCCTCCATGTTCCCCACTGCATGTGCATTGTACCACACCTCAGGCCTCCATGTTCCCCACTGCATGTGCATTGTACCACACCTCAGGCCTGCATGTTCCCCACTGCATGTGCATTGTACCACACCTCAGGCCTCCATGTTCCCCACTGCATGTGCATTGTACCACACCTCAGGCCTCCATGTTCCCCACTGCATGTGCATTGTACCACACCTCAGGCCTGCATGTTCCCCACTGCATGTGCATTGTACCACACCTCAGGCCTCCATGTGCCCCACTGCATGTGCATTGTACCACACCTCAGGCCTCCATGTGCCCCACTGCATGTGCATTGTACCACACCTCAGGCCTCCATGTGCCCCACTGCATGTGCATTGTACCACACCTCAGGCCTCCATGTGCCCCACTGCATGTGCATTGTACCACACCTCAGGCCTGCATGTTCCCCACTGCATGTGCATTGTACCACACCTCAGGCCTGCATGTTCCCCACTGCATGCGCATTGTACCACACCTCAGGCCTGCATGTTCCCCACTGCATGCGCATTGTACCACACCTCAGGCCTGCATGTTCCCCACTGCATGTGCATTGTACCACACCTCAGGCCTGCATGTTCCCCACTGCATGTGCATTGTACCACACCTCAGGCCTGCATGTTCCCCACTTCATGTGCATTGTACCACACTTTAGGCCTGCATGTTCCCCACTGCATGTGCATTGTACCACACCTCAGGCCTGCATGTTCCCCACTGCATGTGCATTGTACCACACCTCAGGCCCAGTGAAAGCATTGTAATACCTCATGTCCACTCAATATATTGTACCGCCTATGTAGATATGTATGATAGCACATTTGTAATTTTTTTCTTTTTTTTTGTATTCCAGTAAAAATGGTGGAAAAAAAAAATGGAAATCAATCCGTGATCGCTATTCAAAGGATCTACGAGAGAACAGACAAAGCAGAAGTGGACAGGCTCCGAGTACTTATAAGTACCATCCACTGTTCGCTGAACTGAGTTTCCTGAGGAGCACCATGGAGAGCAGAAGGTAATAAAAAAATAAAAATATGACCTGTCACATTGAATAGTTATGATTATAGCGAGCAATCAAACTTTCTATAAAAAAACAAAAAAAAATTGTATCTGAGGAATGAAAATAAAGTGCTAAAAATTAAACTCCAAATAATTATGTTCAAATTCAATACTTGCTTTGTAGTTCCCAAAGTTCTACAATCGGTCCTTCTGCCCATTTTTCCAAAGACTCCGGTCATGTATTGTCATTGTACAGCATTTCTTTCAAACGTTCCCCTTCCCACAGAGTTCCCACTGAGGTGCCTTGATACAGCACTCTGGGAACAGCCTATTCGTAAATGTCTGTGTGCCCTTCTGGACAGCAGTCAGGTTGGCAGTTTGCGGGGTTAAGTACAATTAACCTGGCTGGTAGTTTTTAACATCCTCATGATGATTTTTCAGAAGTTTAGAGTTGTTTACAGAACCTTACATGATATGGCAATTGTTGGAGTAGAGCATGTTTTTTGTTAATTTATTAAACTATATTCTTTTTTTTTTTTGTTATGTTGCCCTTGCAGAACCACTACAAATGTCCAACGCAGTGAGGCACAGGAGGAACATGAGGAGGAAGAAGGCTTAAGTGTTCCATCTGCCAACACTTCTGTGAGATCCTCCACTGAGACCCTGGATACTGAGGAGGACTCCCTGGAAGACACCGGAAATAATACACAGAGCACAGTGGCAACATCATGCAGTGGTCAAAGGCCAAGATCACCGGTAGTATCCACCTCCAGAAGAAACGGGGCCAGAAATGTCAGACAACCAGAGGCAAATGTGGATGTGTTGGCTATGATCAAGACTGTTGAAACTAATGTTGCGTAACTGATTCAACCGGCGGACAGTCTCGGCACTTTTTTTAGGGCACTAGAAAAGGAAGCACGGGAGGTTCCCAGATATAAATGGGACGAGATGAAACAACGACTGTTTAATTTAGTCATGAACATGAAGACTTCTAGTGTCCCTCCTAGGGAGAGTTGGGCTACAAACGTATTGCAGGAACCGGTGCCACCGTATTATGCAACAGGGGGTTACAGCCACATGGTACCTCCACAACAAAGCTGGTACCCCTACTCCCAAATGCCACAAAGTTGCAACACGCAGGGTCAAGGAATGGGACAGGCCAGTTCCTCCTCTGTCACCGTCGCAAGCTTAGAGCAGAGCACAGCAGAGGCTGTATCTGCCTCGTTACAACTACAATCAAGAAGTTCAACACCTATCATAGATGATATATGACTCTTTACAGCATGTGTGGCTGAGGTGGAGATGGTCCATTCCCCCCCCCCCCCCATGGTAGGACCATCTGTCTGTCTTGGGGTGAGGCTCGGTCTTCCCCAGGCCACAGGCAGAGGGTCCCCCATGGGGTGATTTGACTTTCTCTACCTCAGTCGCTCTACCTCAGTCACAATTCTATCTGCCCTCTCTGTTTAAACTCCTGTTTCTGAAATGTATGTAGAATGTAGTTTTTGGATGCTATTTGCCCTCTGGGCCTATCCGCCAGTAGCCTCCTTAGAGGCTCTCCTCCTATGCCTCACTTTAACTTTTCAGCATGTGTGGCTGAGGTGGAGATGGTCCATCCCCCCCATGGTAGGACCATCTGTATGTGTCTTGGGGTGAGGCTCGGTCTTCCCCAGGCCACAGGCAGAGGGTCCCCCATGAGGTGATGGACTTTCTCCACCTCAGTCACAATTCTATCTGGCCTCTCGGCCTATCCGCTATTAGCCTCCTTAGAGGCTCTCCTCCTGTGCCTCACTGTCCAATGTAAGTAGAATGTAGTTTTTGGATGCTATTTGCCCTCTGGGCCTATCCGCCAGTAGCCTCCTTAGAGGCTCTCCTCCTGTGCCTCACTTTAAAAATATGTACATTTTCTTTTCAGTTTTTTTTTTTTTTTTTTTTAGTGGGTCTGCATCTGCACTTTTGGATTTTTGAAATGTACATTTGTACGGTTAACGTTTATATATTTTAATCTATTTTGTTACGTTTGTAATAAAAAAACTTTTTCTCTAAGAACAATGTGTGTTTATTCAATGTGCACTGCTTCCTGAAGGTCACCAAAAACCCCCATTTCCTCTAAACAAGTCCTTTCCCTTTAAATACCCCCCAATTAAAGCCCTTTCCCTATAAAAAAAAACCATTTCCTCTCCATAATCACTTTCCCTTTGTAAACAAGTCCTTTACCTTTAAATATCCCCCAATTAAAGCCATTTCCCTTTAAAAAAAAAACCCATTTCCTCTAAATAAGCACTTTCCCTATGTAAACAAGCACTTTCCCTAAACACCCACTTCCTTTCCCAAACCCCACCTTCCTGTCAAAGCCAGCAAAAGCCCAGAAAACGCAACGCACACAACGCTTCTGGCTGAAAGCTATTAAACGCATTCAAAAGCCATTGAAAGCTGAATGCTTAAACGCTAGCGTTCTTGGAACAAAAACGCAGGCGTTTAAACGCGGCGTTTAAAAACGCTGCCCAGACGTCCGTCTGAACCAGCCCTAAGAATGGCAGCAGTTTCAATATTGTCCTTGAAAATCAATAGGTGAATAATGATTGGCTCCGCCCACTTTCCTGAATATTAACTGTGTCAAGTTTGAAAACCCTGCCAATAACAGAATGGCTGAAATCAATCTAAAACATCTGATTGCCTGTTTGTGGCCCCACCCCTTTAGTGAATTTGGACCCAAGTCACCCAATGACTGACTGTATCAGGTTTGAAGCCTCTGCCATTAACAGTGTAAGAATGGTAGCAATGTAAATATACCTTTCGAAAAATCAATAGGTGAATTTTGATTGGCTGTTGTAGCCTCCACTCACTTTCTAAATATTAACAGTCACCCACTGCCCAACTGTGTAAAGTTTGGGAACCCTGCCTTTAACAGTGTAAGAATGGTTGCAGTTTATATTTTCCCATGTTAAAAATGTAGTTGGCACTGCCCACTTTTTCTAACCTTGACATACAGTCACTCAATTACCAAGTTTATGAGCTTTGGTGTCCTTGGTATCAATTTGTATATTCCTACTGAAATTAATCAAATCTGATTGGCTGTTTGTGGCTCCGCCCTTTCTGAATTTTAACCCCAGTGACCAACTACCAGGTTTAGGCATCTGCTATTAACAGTTTAAAAATGGCAGCAATTTAAATATTCCCCTTGAAAATCAAAAGGTGAATTTTAATTGGCTGTTGTAGGCTCCACCTATTTTCCTGAATATTAATCCCCGTCACCCAGTGACCAACTGTGCAAAGTTTGAGAACTCCGCCACTAACAGTGTAAGAATGGCTGCAGTTTATATCTGACCAGTGAATTTTGTTTTTGGCTCTGCCCACTTTTTGTAACCTTGACGCACAGTCACTCAATGACCAAGTTTGTGAGTTTTCAGGTTCCTGGCATCAAAAATGTGTGAATGGAAGCAGTTTATCGAGCAAAGAAATCTGATTGGCTATTTGTGGCCCCACCCCTTTAGTGAATTTGGACCCCAGTCACCCAATGACCGACTGTAGCAAGTTTGAAGCCTCTGCCATAAACGGTGTAAGAATGGCAGCAGTTTAAATAGTCTCCTTGAAAATCAATAGGTGAATTATGATTAGCTGTTGTATGCTCCACCCACTTTCCTGAATCTTAATCTTAGTCACCTACATTGCGCAGAAGTACCCATGTAAATGTAGGTGTCCTAACTCTGGCCCTGTAACATGCATAGTGCAGACATGCAAACATTCATTGCATCAAACCTATCTAGGGATTAGGAGCACACATCTTGACGTCCTCTCCTGGGACAGATAGCGCATCATACCAATTGCACAAGGGAGCTAACGTAATGTATCCATGCGCACCATGCACATACACCAGCATAAGCTGTGTGCATGCTGACAAAAAACACAAACGGGAAGGAGGGAGTGCACTAGATTAAAACCCTGGCCACAGTGCTGAAGAGGACTGCCCAGTAAAGAGGTGTGTTTTTTTTTTTTTTTTTTTTTTTAGGCTTCAGACTCTCTTTAACTAAATTAATGAAAAATCGCAATCGCTGGCATTTAGCTATTGTGATTGCGATTGCTAGTGGAAAAGGGCCCTAAATGTTGTAATAACCAGGAAGGATAAGCAAATAAAATGTGTGGGTTTAACTTAGTTAGCACTGTTTATTGTAAAGCTATAATGGATGCAAACTGAGAAAGGGCTTGTGCACACCAGAGCAGTTCTGGAGCGTTTCTAAAAACGCTAGCGGTTTGAAAACCGCTTGGGTAATGTATTTCAATGGGCTGGTGCACATCGGAGCTGTTTGTTTTTTCCACAAACGCAAACTCGGGGCTGGAGCATTTTTAGATTTCTAAGGCATTTCTGCCTCAATGTAAAGTATAGGAAAGTGGAAAACCCCTCTGAAAAACGCTAGATCAGAGCGGTTTTCCAGGCGTTTTTGTTACAGTAGCTGTTCAGTATTAACTTTACTGTAACAATATATGAAATCTGCTACACAAAAACGCTCCAAAAAATGCTAGGCATGTTTAGAAAATCTCTCTAAGGGCTGGTGCACACCGAGCGGCTTTTTCAGCGTTTCTGCAGCCGCGGATCCGCTTGGTCAATGTATCTCAATGGGATGGTTCACACCAGAGCGGGAGGCGTTTTGCAGAAACGCATACTCCCGGGGTGAGACATTTTTGGATTGCGGGTGCGTTTCTGCCTCAATGTTAACCACTTTACCCCCGCGCGTACGTATTTCTCCGCCCCTTTTTCCATCCTTTAAAAACCAGGGACGGAGAAACACGTACTTTCCGCGTTCCCGACGCTGTCCGCGCTCCCGCTCGTAAACACGCCGCCCGCCGCTAGTAAAACCGCCGCCGCCCGCTCGCCCGGAGATCAATGAACGGGAAAATCCATTCCCGTTCGTTGATCTAAGCCCCACAATGACCCGCTGCTCTCCTATGGGCAGCGCGATCATTGTGAGAAGAAACTCACGTGTCCAGCCTCCTTATTCTTCCTCCAAGCTTCCGGAAGGAGGCTTGGAGGTCGCAATAAAGCAAAAAGTTACTGTGGCCATCTTGTGGCCAAATGGTAAACTACACCCTACACATTTTTCACATACAAATAAATGACTTTTACACAAAAAATTAACTCATTACCTCCCACACTCCCCATTTTTTTTTTTTTTGTAATTAAAAAAAAAATTCAAAAATTTACAATTAAAAAAAATACATAATTAGTTACCTTAGGGACTGAACTTTTTAAATATTTAAGTCAAGAGGGTATAACACTGTTACTTTATAAACTATGGGCTTGTAATTAGGGATGGACGCAAAACTGAAAAAAATGCACCTTTATTTCCAAATGAAATATTGGCGCCAAACATTGTGATAGGGACATAATTTAAACGGTTTTATAACCGGGACAAAAGGGCACATAAATTTCATGGGTTTTAATTACAGTAGCATGCATTATTTAAAAACTATAATGGCCGAAAACTGAAAAATAATTTTTTTTTTTCCCCACATTTTTCCTATTTTCCCATTAAAACACATTTAGAAAAAAATAATTCTTGGCATAATGTCCCACCTAAAGAAAGCCTAATTGGTGGCGGAAAAAACAAGATATAGTTCATTTCATTGCGATAAGTAATGATAAAGTTATAGACGAATGAATGGAAGGAGCGCTGAAAGGTGAAAATTGCTCTGGTGGTCAGGGGGTAAAACCCCTCAGTGGTGAAGTGGTTAAGTATAGGAAAACCGCAAACCGCTCTGAAAAACGGCACTTCAGAGCGGTTTTACAGGCGGTTTTGTTACAGAAGCTGTTCAGTAACAGCTTTACTGTAACAATATATGAAATCTACTATACTGAAAACCGCAGCAGCAATCCGCAAAACGCCATAGAAAAATAAGAAAAAGCGTTTCAAAATCTGCTAGCATTTTGCGGATCTGCTAGCTGTTTTTGGTGTGCACCAGGCCTAAATATGTCTAGAATCGCTCTGAAAATCTGCTTCAAAAACCTCTAGCGTTTTGTGGATCTGCTAGAGGTTTTTGGTGTGCACTAGCCCAAATAGAGGTGTTTTTTTTTCCACTTTTCCCTTGATTTCCCTTTAAAATGCATAGAAAATATCACCCACTAAAAGCCTAATTTGTCTTGGAAAAAAACAATATATAGATCATTTAGGTGTGATAAGTAGTTAGGCCCGGTGCACACCAAAAACCGCTAGCAGATCCGCAAAATGCTAGCAGATTTTGAAACGCTTTTTCTTATTTTTCTATGGCGTTTTGCTAGTGGTTTGCGGATTGCTGCAGCGGATTTCAGTATAGTAGATTTCATATATTGTTACAGTAAAGCTGTTACTGAACAGCTTCTGTAACAAAAACATCTGCAAAACCGCTCTGAACAGGCGTTTTTCAGAGCGGTTTGCGTTTTCCTATACTTAACATTGAGGCAGAAACGCACCCGCAATCCAAAAAATGCCTCACCCCGGCATTTTTCGTTTCTGCAAAACGCCTCCCGCTCTGGTGTGAACCACCCCATTGAGATACATTGACCAAGCTCATCCGCAGCCGCAAGCGGATCTGAAAACGCCCAAAAAGCCGCTCGGTGTGCACCAGCCCTAAGAAAGTTATTGGTGAATGAATGGTAGCAGTGCTTGATATGTAAAAATTGCTTGGGGGCTGAGGTGAAATTGCCATGCTTTTTTGCATGCACTGCAATTTTACCAGGGATTTGTAAATCAGCCCCAATGTGTGGCAGAGGTATTGCAAGGAATATAAAAAAATCAACAAAGATGTAAACATCAACAAAGAGTCTTCTGCTGCTGGCTAACAATATTCACACTGCAGTAAATGGCTAATGCCTAATGCCAGTGACAACTAGAGATGGCTCGAACCTCCGATTTTAGGTTTGTGAGCCTCGAAACCGAACTTACGCAAAACTTTGCGTTTGCGTGAACTTCACGAACTGCAATAGACTTCAATGGGCAGGTGAACTTTCAAAACTACAAACACTAATTCTGGCCACAAAAGTGATGGAAAAGATGTTTCAAGGGGTCTAACACCTGGAGGGGGGCATGGCGGAGTGGGATACACGCCAAAAGTCCGGGGAAAATTACGGATTTGACGCACAGCAGGGTTTTAAGGGCAGAAATCACATTGCATTGCTAAATTGGAGGCATAAAGTGCTTTAAAACTGTAACGATTGGTGTCAGCGAAACAGATTTTCTGATTATTGGTGATCTGCAGTATCACCAATAATACAGATGCTATACCTGATTATGTGGTGATATGCAGAATCACCAATAATGCTAGTATAGCCAGACACAGGACAACGAATGTGAGATAGTGTTTGGTGCAACAGTAAGAGGAAGAGGAGATCTCCCAATGAGCAGGTGACTCAGACAGTACTGCAGCCAATGATCACCTGAGGAGCAGGTGATTCAGACTGTACTGCGGCCAGTGGACACGTGAGGAGCAGGGACCACTGACTGTGCTGCAAAGGATGATCACCTGAGGAGCAGGCGATTAAGACTATACTGCAGATAGCGGACACCTGAGGAGCAGGTGTTACAGACAGTGCTGCAAAGGTAGATCACCTGAGGAGCAGGTGATTAAGACTATACTGCAGCTAGCGGACATCTGAGAAGCAGGTGTTACAGACAGTGCTGCAGCTGAGCTTCACCTCAGGAGTAGGTGAAGGCTACTACAGATCCCTCACCAGTGGCTAGGCCCACTGGTGAGGACAGGAAGGTCAGACAAGCAGAGTAGGCAACGTACGGACAGATAAAGTACAAAGACAGTAGGCTGATTCAGTGTTGAGTTCAGGCAGAGTCGGCAACAGGAATCAGATGGGCAGAGGTACAGAATCAACAAGCAGGAGAATAGTCAAAGGAAGCAGAATGTCATAACAGATAATACAATGCAATTAGTACTTTAAGCTATCAACAGAATCTGGCTAAGTGTGGATCCCCAGCTCCAGCTGGTTCTAGCAAACTTTGGGATCTGACTAGGGTCTGAGCGCTAACACGTTAGCATTCGCAACAGCAGACACGGAGCAACTGACAGACTAGTACTATATATACAGAGATGCCCCGCAGCGCCGCCCCCATCACTCAGCCAATCCAAAGTGCCGTTGGAGTCAGCTGACTTGGCAGATCAGCTGACTCCTCTTCTATTCGTATAAAGGTCCTGTCGCCTGGCGCGCGCACGCGTAGCCCTCAATCTATGTGCAATAGAAGGACCAGGCAGAGCAGCAGCATGTAACTGCGCGGCAGAGGCCGCTGGCTGATACGTGGAGATAGCCGCCATGCCGCTTGCCTCTGCAGCAGTATCTCCGCTATCTATTACAAAAACATCTTGCATGTGTATACATCAATCAGGTAGTGTAATTAGTGTACTGCTTCACACTGACAGACTAAACTCACTGTGTAACGCACCGCAAACAGCTGTTTGTGTAGTGACAGCCGTGCTGGACTGGTGCGCACCATGGAGAGAGTGCAGGCGATGGCGGTTTTCAAGCCCATATGGTCGCCGGGCTGAGGTAGCTCAATGAAAGAACAACAGTGACTGAGTGTTCAGCTGATCGAATTTGGTCTGTCCACAATGAAGCAACGACATTATTATCTTGGGTCAGGTGTGCCCCCCAACACACTCATATAGCCGGTCATTGCTTCATTGTGATACGCAAGCCCCTTCACCGCGGCAAGGTAACAGTCACTAGTGTTGGGCGAACATCTAGATGTTCGGGTTCGGGCCGAACAGGCCGAACATGGCCGCGATGTTCGGGTGTTCGACCCGAACTCCGAACATAATGGAAGTCAATGGGGACTCGAACTTTTGTGCTTTGTAAAGCCTCCTTACATGCTACATACCCCAAATTTACAGGGTATGTGCACCTTGGGAGTGGGTACAAGAGGAAAAAAAAATTAGCAAAAAGAGCTTATAGTTTTTGAGAAAATCGATTTTAAAGTTTCAAAGGGAAAACTGTCTTTTAAATGCGGGAAATGTCTGTTTTCTTTGCACAGGTAACATGCTTTGTCGGCATGCAGTCATAAATGTAATACATATAAGAGGTTCCAGGAAAAGGGACCGGTAACGCTAACCCAGCAGCAGCACACGTGATGGAACAAGAGGAGGGTGGCGCAGGAGGAGAAGGCCACGCTTTGAGACACAACAACCCAGGCCTTGCATGAGGACAAGAAGCGTGCGGATAGCAATTTGCATTTTGTCGCCATGCAGTCATAAATGTAATACAGATGAGAGGTTCAATAAACAGGGACCGGAAACGCTAACCCATCACAGATGTTCATTGTTCATGCTACTTGGTTGGGGTCCGGGAGTGTTGCGTAGTCGTTTCCAATCCAGGATTGATTCATTTTAATTTGAGTCAGACGGTCTGCATTTTCTGTGGAGAGGCGGATATGCCGCCGATCTGTGACGATGCCTCCGGCAGCACTGAAACAGCGTTCCGACATAACGCTGGCTGCCGGGCAAGCCAGCACCTCTATTGCGTACATTGCCAGTTTGTGCCAGGTGTCTAGCTTCGATACCCAATAGTTGAAGGGTGCAGATGGATTGTTCAACACAGCTACGCCATCTGACATGTAGTCCTTGACCATCTTCTCCAGGCGATCGGTGTTGGAGGTGGATCTGCACGCTTGCTGTTCTGTGTGCTGCTGCATGGGTGTCAGAAAATTTTCCCACTCCAAGGACACTGCCGATACCATTCCCTTTTGGGCACTAGCTGCGGCTTGTGTTGTTTGCTGCCCTCCTGGTCGTCCTGGGTTTGCGGAAGTCAGACTGTCGGCGTACAACTGGCTAGAGGAGGGGGAGGATGTCAATCTCCTCTCTAAAGTCTCCACAAGGGCCTGCTGGTATTCTTCCATTTTGACCTGTCTGGCTCTTTCTTCAAGCAGTTTTGGAACATTGTGTTTGTACCGTGGATCCAGAAGGGTATAAACCCAGTAATTGGTGTTGTCCAGAATGCGCACAATGCGTGGGTCGCGTTCAATGCAGTCCTAGGCCGAAGAGGTCATAGCCTAGGGTCTAGCATTGCTAGAAAATTTGGTACTGCTGAGCCATTGCCCTTTGAAAAGATGTGAGATTTTGGAAAGTGAAATAGGGAGCCAATGAAATCCTATGGGGGATTTTACCAATTTTGGACCCCTGTAACTCTGGTTTGCAGAGATGTAGGGACCCCATCTTTGGAATCCAAGTCTAACAATATGTCTTCTACCTGCATGAGACATTTCGTGAGATTCAGACTTTGCTAACGGCCATTGCTGCGATTTATGTACGTCACCATCACTACCATTGAAATAGCCCCAATAAACAGGTTTTTGTGACCCTAGGCTATGACCTCTTCGGCCTAGGGGCCCGAAACTCACCAGTCATGTTCCCCCTAAGGGTCCCTACAATGCTAGAAAATTTGGTACTGCTGAGCCATTGCCCTTTGAAAAGATGTGAGATTTTGGAAAGTGAAATAGGGAGCCAATGAAATCCTATGGGGGATTTTACCAATTTTGGACCCCTGTAACTCTGGTTTGCAGAGATGTAGGGACCCCATCTTTGGAATCCAAGTCTAACAATATGTCTTCTACCTGCATGAGACATTTCGTGAGATTCAGACTTTGCTAACGGCCATTGCTGCGATTTATGTACGTCACCATCACTACCATTGAAATAGCCCCAATAAACAGGTTTTTGTGACCCTAGGCTATGACCTCTTCGGCCTAGGGGCCCGAAACTCACCAGTCATGTTCCCCCTAAGGGTCCCTACAATGCTAGAAAATTTGCCACTGCTGAGTAATTGCCCTTTGAAAAGATGTGAGATTTTGGAACTGTAAATAGGAGGCCCAATGAAAGCCTATGGGGGATTTTACCAAATTTGGAGCCCTGTAACTCTGGTTTGCAGAGATGTAGGGAACCCATCTTTGGAGCCCAAGTCTAACAATATGTCTTCTACCTGCATGAGACATTTCGTGAGATTCAGACGTTGCTAACGGCCATTGCTGCGATTTATGTACGTCAGACTCGCCACCATTGAAATTGCCCAATAAACAGGTTTTGTGACCCTAGGCTATGACCTCTTCGGCCTAGGACTGCATTGAACGCGACCCACGCATTGTGCGCATTCTGGACAACACCAATTACTGGGTTTATACCCTTCTGGATCCACGGTACAAACACAATGTTCCAAAACTGCTTGAAGAAAGAGCCAGACAGGTCAAAATGGAAGAATACCAGCAGGCCCTTGTGGAGACTTTAGAGAGGAGATTGACATCCTCCCCCTCCTCTAGCCAGTTGTACGCCGACAGACTGACTTCCGGAAACCCAGGACGACCAGGAGGGCAGCAAACAACACAAGCCGCAGCTAGTGCCCAAAAGGGAATGGTATCGGCAGTGTCCTTGGAGTGGGAAAATTTTCTGACACCCATGCAGCAGCACACAGAACAGCAAGCGTGCAGATCCACCTCCAACACCGATCGCCTGGAGAAGATGGTCAAGGACTACATGTCAGATGGCGTAGCTGTGTTGAACAATCCATCTGCACCCTTCACCTATTGGGTATCGAAGCTAGACACCTGGCACAAACTGGCAATGTACGCAATAGAGGTGCTGGCTTGCCCGGCAGCCAGCGTTATGTCGGAACGCTGTTTCAGTGCTGCCGGAGGCATCGTCACAGATCGGCGGCGTATCCGCCTCTCCACAGAAAATGCAGACCGTCTGACTCAAATTAAAATGAATCAATCCTGGATTGGAAACGACTACGCAACACTCCCGGACCCCAACCAAGTAAAATGAACAATGAACATCTGTGATGGGTTAGCGTTTCCGGTCCCTGTTTATTGAACCTCTCATCTGTATTACATTTATGACTGCATGGCGACAAAATGCAAATTGCTATCCGCACGCTTCTTGTCCTCATGCAAGGCCTGGGTTGTTGTGTCTCAAAGCGTGGCCTTCTCCTCCTGCGCCACCCTCCTCTTGTTCCATCACGTGTGCTGCTGCTGGGTTAGCGTTACCGGTCCCTTTTCCTGGAACCTCTTATATGTATTACATTTATGACTGCATGCCGACAAAAAGCATGTTACCTGTGCAAAGAAAACAGACATTTCCCGCATTTAAAAGACAGTTTTCCCTTTGAAACTTTAAAATCGATTTTCTCAAAAACTATAAGCTCTTTTTGCAAAATTTTTTTTTCCTCTTGTACCCACTCCCAAGGTGCACATACCCTGTAAATTTGGGGTATGTAGCATGTAAGGAGGCTTTACAAAGCACGAAAGTTCGGGTCCCCATTGACTTCCATTATGTTCGGAGTTCGGCCATGTTCGGCCCGAACCCGAACATCTAGATGTTCGCCCAACACTACACGTGACCCGTTCGGCCAATCACAGCGCTAGCCGAACGTTCGGGTAACGTTCGGCCATGCGCTCTTAGTTCGGCCATATGGCCGAACAGTTTGGCCGAACACCATCAGGTGTTCGGCCGAACCCGAACATCACCCGAACAGGGTGATGTTCTGCAGAACCCGAACAGTGGCGAACACTGTTCGCCCAACACTAACAGTCACGAAGGGGAATTGACACATGTACATGCCTTTTGTTTTGTTGTTGCAGCCGCAGTGCAGCCAGAAAAATTAGGCAGGCATGTACACTCACCAGAAAAATTATTATAGCGGCTGCTGCTAGCAGCGGCCTTAAATGAATACTGTAGGGGGTTGGGGGAAAATGAGTTGAACTTACTCGGGGCTTCTAATGGTCTCCCGCAGACATCCTGTGCCATCGCTGCCACTCACCGGGCCCCGCCTCCGGTTCACTTCTGGAATTTCAGACTTTACAGTCTGAAAACCACTGCGCCTGCCCGGCCGCACCCTCGCTCCCGCTGACATCACCAGGAGTATATTGTGCAGGCCCAGTATTGGTCTGTGCCTGCGCAGTTCGCTCCTGGTAAAATCAGCGGGAGCAAGGACATGGCAATGTAGGCGCAGTGGTTTTCAGACTTTAAAGTCGGGAATTCCAGAAGTGAACCAGAGGCGGGGCTGGAGCGTTGGTGAGTGGCTGCACGTGCACAGGATGTTTGCGGGGGACCATTAGAAGCCCCGGGAAAGTTCAACTCATTTTCCCCCGACCCCCCCTACAGTATTCCTTTATAAATTCAGGAATCCACCTGGAGTCCTGGACCCTGTTGATGGTGGCGGAGAAGGCAGTCAAGCGGCCTGCAGGCAGAGGAGATGCTGTGTGGGGACCGACTTATTCTTGGGGCAGGCAGTCACATGGCGTGCAGGCAGAGATGCTGTGTGTGGGGACTGACTTAGTCTTAGGGCAGGCCTGATCATGCTTTGCAGACCAGGCATCTGTGATCAGTTGGACCCTTGACCTAACGCTGTGTGCCAGAGATGACACCGCTTGCCTTTTAACATCACAGCACAGTTTGGGTATCGCCTTTTTTTGAGAAATAATTAAGGCCTGGTATCTTCCACTGCCATGTGTGGCTTTGCTTTTGTGTGCTCCTTTTCCTCAGGTGGTCATTCCATTGCAGTTTGTGCTTTTTCATCATGTGCCTTCGTAAGGCAGTCCCTACACGGTTCTTGGTCTTTCCACGGCTCAATTTTCGTTGGCAGAGAGTACAGATGGCATCGCTCTCATCTGAGGCAGACACACACAAAAATTTCCACACCGCTGAGCCCTGGGATGATGGCACTTTGGTGATGGCTGCTGACTGAGTGTTAAGTGGGGTGCCAGAATCAGAGCAGGAGGAGGAAGATATGTCATGCTTCCGTGCGGAAGCTGAGGTGTTCTGTGTTAGTCAACTACGTCCTGACAATATTGGAGGTTGATGGCACGTGCCTTCTTCTGAACACTGTACTGGTCGTGGGCTGCACGAAATCACGACAGCACGACCTCGAACAGACCTGCCGGGTGGCCTGCCTCTGGCTCTGCCTGTTGTTTTGTCCATATTGGGGGGGATGAAGTGAAAGATATGCATTGACTGCTGGTATATTAAAGAGCGTGCAATCACACAGATGCAGTGAAAGGTATGCAGTGACTGCTGGTAGAACAATGTGCAGTCACACAGAGGCAGTGAAAATGGATGCACTGACTGCTGGTATATAAAACAGGATGCGGTCATACAGATGCAGTGAAAGGTATGCAGTGACTGCTGATATAACAATCTGCAGTCACACAGGTGCAGTGAACGGTATGCAGTCACTGCTGGTATAACAATGTGCAGTCACACAGGTGCAGTGAAAGGTATGCAGTGACTGCTGGTAGAAGAATGTGCAGCCACACAGGTGCAGTGAAAATGGATGCACTGACTGCTGGTATATAAAACAGCATGCGGTCACACAGATGCAGTGAAAGGTATGCAGTGATTGGTATTATAATATAATCTGCAGCAGTCACACTAGGCACTGAATGTGCTGGGCCTGGCACAGTATAGCAAATAGCAAGGGCCAGATGTGACAGACAGGGCTGTATATGCAGTGTCAGTGGGCCACACACAAAAAAAAACACACCACAAGAACATTAGCTCTCAAAAGAGCTGTCTTGGGGTGCTTTCTATCAACAAATCTCAGCAAGGAGCAAGCTAACAGACCTCCTATCGATTTCCCTATCTCTCCAATGTCTCTCCCTTCTCTCACTAATACAGCAGCACACAGAGTGAGAGAATGGCCGACGCTGCTGCCTTATATAAGGTGGAGGGGGGCTCCAGGAGGGAGTGCAGCCTGATTGGCTGCCATGTGTCTGCTGACTGTAATGTAGAGGGTCAAAGTTTAGCCCAATGATGTAGTATAGGGGGCGGGTCGAACTTGCATAAAGTTCGCGTTTCAACACTAACTCTCGTTGTTCGCGCGAACAAATTTGCGTTTGAACCGTTCGGGACATCTCTAGTGACAACTCCAAACGGCATATGTAAACACACCTGGTACTGTCAACACACGTGGGACAGTACCAGGTGTAATGATTCCGATGCTGGAAGCTAGCAAAGTCAATGAGATACTTGAGCTGAAACATGGCCTAGCAATAATGAAACACATAAATAGCAGTGTACCAGGTGCTAATTCCTTATGCACATCACTGCACAGTGCATACTGTGACTCCACAGCAATCTGATGGGAACAGACTGTGCAGCCCACAGAGCAGTGACATATGACAAAACAGTGTGTGTGGAAACAAGACTTGATCTCACCAGAGTCCAAACTCACACATCACGGCGGCATCTGCTGATCTCAGTGCAGAGGGACCAGAAGAGCATGATCGTAACTCCATCTGAAGTGAACAATGTCAAGCAAATAACACCAAGGAACTGCTCGCATTGTGTCAGAGGGCTCATAGCTGAAAATGTGACATGAGGCGCTATCCATCTACACATTCTGCTGACATGATGAGCTTGGCCAGGAGAGTCCTATATAGAAGAAGTCACTGCATGGGCTCAAAGATGCTTCTGAAAACCATTCCTTTTGATCAGTTCCTCACAGCGTCCACTAATAAAACTTAAAGCTCTACCAAACAATGAGGAAACCATATATAAACATGATTTGTCAACAACACTTTCTCTAGGCCCATTCTTATTGACGATGGACTGAGGCCATCGGTAAATTCACAGTTTTTGCACGTACGCCTCAACAGCGCATGCTTTGTGGGATTCTACAGAGGTAGTTCCCGAGCTCTTCCGACACACTAATTACCTCACCTGTTAATGTTTGTGGTTTCTGCAAATCATGCACTTTTGGGGGTTCTTGAGGACTGAGTTGAGAAACACTTTCCTATCATGGCATCATCCCACCTCCAGTCAGGCCTCCATCACGCCTACATGACTCTTCCAATCACCTCTTCAGCACGCCTCCAGTCAGACCTTTTTTCACACCTCCAGCCAGGTCTACATCACAGCTCCAGTCACACCCAAGGCCGGATTTACCATAAGGCACTATAGGCGCGTGCCTACAGGCGCCTGATGTTGGAGGGGCGGCTCACTCTCCTCCCTTAGTGCTTCAAGCAGAGTGTAAATGAGAGGTTACACACCAATCTCTCAACATTCCACTGACGAGAAATCCCTTCAGTCAGGGGCACCTCTAGCTACTTAATACTAAGGGGTCCCTCTGGCTACCTAATGCTAAGTTAAAACTGTAGCTACCGATGATGGGCAAAGGAAGTAAGGGAGAGGTGACAGCTGGGACAGCAAGCACACTTGTAGGGGTTGTAGGTACATGGAGGGTAACCGTGAAGTCTAGGGTGCCAGGACCTCTGTGCCTATAGGCTCCTGTGATGTAAATCCGGGCCTGGTCACACCTTTATTAGGGTCCTCATTACACCTCCATTCACACCTTCATCACATCACCACTCAGGGGTGTAAGTAGCCTTAATAGGCCCCCCCCCGCAAAAATAATAGCATGGGGCCCCCTTGGACCCCGAATCCCATGCAGGTCACGTTATGAGGAGCCAGTGAATGGCAGCAGAGAGTGTTCTGCTGTGAAGCAGCGTCTGGGAGCAGGAAAACATTACACATGCTCCCTCTAGTCTCTGCCCTGCATGGCTGGAGGAGGTTTGTTTCGCTAATTGGCTGCACTTGCGCTTGGGATGAGGGAAAAGGAGCCACTGGGCCCCCCTGCGATTGCAGGGGTGATTGCTACTCCCATGTCTCCACTCAGGTATACCATGGAGAAATGAGCAAAATACTTATTTTCATGTTTTAAATCACAGTAGTTCTATTTTCCTTTACTACTCTTACTTTGTTTTTGTTATTACAGTATAGTCTTCTTATAGTAAACTCTGATATAGTTAAACTTCACATATAGTAAACTTAAAGGGAACCAGAGGCCCCAGAAAAAATCTATTATCAGGGCCGGATTTGTACTTTTTACCGCCCAAGGCCAACTATATCGTCTGTATGGTTGTTAGCTCTGTGTGCCCCAACGAGAATTCTCCTTACTTTCCATCATTGGTGTCACGGACAATAGGTATTTTAGTAATATGCGTATAGATGATATGTTATGTTTTGAACTTTTATGTTATGCTTGCCATCTCATTAATGACGGATCCAATGTGTCACCATGAGAGTGAGGCTGATGTGTACCTGCAGGATAGAGCTTACATATCTTGCAGGGACAGCACAAGTACAGGACAGAGAGTTCAAAGGTTAAAGCTGTCCTTGTAGATAGTGATGGCTGCATAGAACAGCTTTACTGCCACTCACTGAGCCGCCCCTAAACGTATGGTGCCCTAGGCCATGGCCTATGCGGCCTTGCGAGAAATCTGGCCCTGGCTATTATACATACCTGGGGCTTCCTCCAGCCCCATACGCACGGATTGCTCCCACGCCGCCGTCCTCTGCTTCCTGTATCCGGCGGTACCGGGTCCCGTATTTTCGGCCAGTCGGCGGCAGGACGCGGCCGATTGTCTGCATCACAGGGGCTCCCGGCATACACTTACGCGTGCAGCTGCATACTGAGCAGCCGCACGCGTAAGGGTATGGAGGGAGCCCCTGCTCATGCGGACAATTGGCCGCGTCCGCCGGAAGTGACGGGACCCGGTACCGCCGATTCAGGAAGCGGTGGACGGCGGCGTGGGAGCGATCCGTGCGTATGGGGTTGGAAGAAGCCCCAGGTATGTATAAAAGCTTTTTCTGTTTTTAAAGAGAGTTCCTCTCTGGTTACCTTTAATGTTCAAGACCCGGCCAAACACCATAATAAGTGTATGGGAGTAACGCCAGGTATAGTAAACCTGGACATAATAGAACTTCTGTTATAGTAAACCTGTTTTTTGGCCCCTGCAGTATTTTGCATACATGGTCGGGCTGGCAGCCACTTGTAGCCTGCTCGATATCTGCACACTACTCTGGGCCTGTGTGAATTACCTCAAAAACACCAGTTGGTGAGACCTATGCTTCCTGTGAGAGCTGCTGCCTGATTACTGAGGGAATTGCCTGTCACCTGTGACTTGCTTGTGCATGGCTGGCTGCAACGCTACACTATCATTCAGACTGCATGAACTGTGGACAGATAAACACACAATAAGTACTGCAGAGTGTGCACTATAAGTACTGCTCCTGCTGGTAGACCTATGCTTTCTGTGTAAGCTGTTGCATGATTTTTGCATGCAAAACACTGCATATTAAGCTCTGTGCATTTTGATCTTGCTTAGACAATGTGCTTGCTTGCTGAAGCATTGAAAACTAAACAATGGCTCCCAATTATCGACAGAATTAAAGGAAATCTAAAGCGGGAAGACAATCGGTTTAACTGACCTGGGGCATCTTGCACCCCTGCGAAGTCATCCTCTGCCTGCGCCATCCTTCTAAGACCCGACATCGAGCAGCAGCAACTCCCGCAAACCTGGCCGGCCATGCGCCTCCCAACCGCGTCCCTGTGCACGGCAGCATTCTACGCATGCACAGTACGGTGAAAATCCCTACTGTGCATGCGCATAGTGTTCCCGACAGTGGGAGCGCTATCAGGGTGCATGCGGCTAGCCTCCGACTGGCTGTGGCTGGATAGTGTAATGGTTAAGGGCTCTGCCTCTGAAACAGGCGACCTGGGTTCCAATCTCGGCTCTGCCTGTTCAGTAAGCCAGCACCTATACAATAGGAGACCTTGGGCAAGTCTCCCTAACACTGCTACTGCCTATAGAGCGCGTCCTAGTGGCTGCAGCTCTGGCGCTTTGAGTCCGCCAGGAGAAAAACGCGATATAAATGTTCTGTGTTTGTTTGTTTAGCTTTGAGGGCTGCAAGAACCTCCAAGTAAGTTAGTTTTTTTTTTGGGGGGGGGGGGGGGGGGGAATTGGTAACCCATAAAAATGCTGTACTAATGTATAGTATACTTCATTTGTATGACAGTTTCTAAACTTCTGATATAGTAAACTACTTTGCCCTGTTCCTTTGAGTTTACTATAAAGGGATTGTACTGTATTGCCTTTTTAATACAGGTAATTACTTTCTAGCAGATAGATACATGGATATATTGTACGGACCAGTACATCAGGCAAACAAGAGGGACACTAGAAGTGGACAGAGGGACGGGGGCCTCTGCTTCCCCAAGAGGGACAGAGGCTGTGCTCTGCAGCAGATCGGAGCACAGTGCAGCAGTCCCTGCAGTGCCATCCCCTCTCCTCGGCTTTTGCTCAGCAGCAGCATTAGCAGCAGCCGGAGAGCCTGTGTGGTGGTTGGGCCAGAAGAAGCTGCTGGGGAGGGGCTGAGCTCTGATGCAGCAGAAGGAGGCAGATGACAGCAGCAGTAGCAGATAAGAAGTCACTGGCTCGCACAGCGCTGCTGCCTGGGCTCGTCTGTTGCTGCAGTGGCCTGATAGACAGGAGGGCGATCTCTGCGCTGCCTGCACCCCCACAGCTGCCTGCCCCCTGTGCTGCATGGATGGGACCCTGCTGCTGAGGATGAGGAGGATGCTGGGCTCGGCGGCTCCCCTGTGCTAGCTTGTGCCAGTATGGATGTTGCTCTTGCGGCGACCTCTGCTGATTCCACCAGTCCATTGCGGATCGGCATGCTGAGTAATCCTGTTGTCAATGGGCGAGGACGTGGACACGCGGAAAATTAACCACAGCTTTCTCCGGGACCATAACTATGTGACTGAAGGTACCCCTCCATTGCCACCCCTACCTGTGCCACCCACTGTGTGTTGTCTGTGCCAGTGCTGTGTCATATGTGCTTCTGTCTTGTCATGGGTATTCCCTGGGCTATCTGTGAGGGCTAAGTACCCACGTGAAGATGGATCAGGGGATCGGCGGCGACAAAACGATCGTCCCCAGATCTGTCTTCACAATCGCTTTAATGAGCGCCAACAATCGTTAAACTATTGCGGTAAATTGTCATCGGCGTTCAAGGGGGATCTGTGCGATCGTAGTTCAATGATCCGACATGATGGTTGCGATCGCCACACGTCGCTTAACTCATTTTAGTTAAACGATGTTACACAATATCACAAAAAAACGAACATTCTTTGTTAAAAAAAAAGTCACCCGTCGTGAAAAAGTCATCGCAAAAATTGCGCTGTGGGTACAGACCTTTACATGCAAGGAAGAATTGCTTGTTTTCAGTAGCATACACAGTGCCTACAGGGACTTAGCAATGACTGGTCATTTTTTTATTTATTTATATAATGCCAGCAAAAGGCTGCATTGCTTTAAAGCAAAACTACATGAAGGTACTTAGTAATGACTGGTCATGTTTCCCACATAAATTAATTTATATGGTGCCACAAAAGGGCCCCAGAGCTGTACAGCTTATTCACATAATGGGACTTAGTAATGAATGGATTTTTATGTGTTATTTGGTTATATGGTGCCAGTAAGGGGCCACATTGCTTGAAAGCTAAGCCATATAGATGATTTTTAGGTGCGCAGTTTGATCGTGGCAAGAGACTGGCATGTAGCTGGCTTTGCAGTCACCAAATGCAGCATTCTGGGTTTCAGAGCTAAAGACACACATGACATTTTCCAGTACTATGGGCATAGGTCTCTGATGCCAACCCCCTAATAGCCTGAATGCAACACCTATACACCCATGTCAGTGACAGGAGACTCATATCCCGTGGGCTTGACTTTGGATCATAGAGAGCATAGTGCAGAGAACACTGAACCATCCTCAACATGACCTGCTCAGCAAGAGTTGACAATCAAATGTTATGCCCCCAACACAGTCCTGCAGACAGCAGTCTGAGCATAGGCTGACTCACTTTAGTGTGGCCAATGCCACCATCCTGGGGGGGAAAAAAACCCTACAGAGTCCATTAACATAGTGTGCATGTTGGACATGAAATACAGGATCCTAGTGCTGTAAGTGTACAGTTGTGGTGATCTGTGCTGCACAGGTTAATTCTCACAGACACACATAAACAGACTATAGTGTGCCTGTAATGTAAGAGTCCTATAAATCTTCATACTCGATTTTTAAAGGTAGGTTGAGGAGCAGCAGGGCACCGGCGGATAAAGTAATCACCTAATTGCTCTGTATTCCGCTCAGAAGGTTGGTTGCAGCACACTGGCGCTATCTTTCATCAGGAATGTAAGCGGCTCACGGTTGGTATCCGCCGTGGAGATTAGGGGGAAGTGGTAATAAAATATCAGGCGGCAAGCAGAATATAAATTGTAAAGGAATAGCTCGCCGACTTGCCTCTACCACAAGATAATAATCCCTAGTGTGCAATTTATAAGCTGAAGGGCAGCATCGCTCCCGACTCTCAGGAGGGAGGCACAAAAGAATTCTGTGTTTCTTTGGAGAGCTTTACAGACTTGATTAGATTTTTCTCCCTTTTATTTTTCACGTTGGGGCCCTTGTGTCAGAGCTGCAGTGGAAATCTGAGGCCCGCATTCTGCATCGTCTGAAAGAAACAGTTCCCTGCAGTATTCTGTAGACGGGTCTTTATTGCTTATCTTGCGTCTTTAGGCAGGAAATTGAGGGTTACTCATGTAACGGGGCTAACAGCAAAATCATTATTGGAACCTCAGTGTTAAAACAATGCTGACACCAGACTCTGCTGTGAGAGAAACTTGCTGCCTGCTGTAGCTCTGAGCAGAGTCATGTGATGAGCTGAGCAGCCAATGGCAAAGGGACAAAAAGCACAGAAGCAAGTTGGTTAGTAATTTTCAGAAATAATATGACAAACTGACGACTTAATTACAAATATCTTACAGTGGCAAATGCATATTCTGTAAGAATTATAGACCTTTCTAAACTTTGGTGAGGAATGTAAACCCCACCCCATTTTTCTTCAGTCTTAGCTCAGGTGGAAGAAAGAAGGTGACCTGAACTGGATACTATGTGTATACAAACCCAAAGGTTCTTCTTTGAGGCTTCCTGTAGAGCATACATGTTAAACTCTGACCCACAGGCCAAATTTGGCCCGCAGGGCCATCAAATTTAGCCCACAAGTTGACCCATTCTAGACTACCATGAAAACTATTTGAAGGGGTTAAGCCCTAGATCACCAGGGAAGCCATATGGGGAGGGAGGGGTAAGGGCTCTTTCACATTAGGGCAGATTTTCTGCGTTTCAACGCAAAGGGTAAAGTTTGCGTTACCCAAGGTGAAATGAAAGTCCATAGACTTTCATTTTAGCTTTCACATATAACGCAGCCTTTTTGTGCGTTGCGTTACACTGCACCCAGGCGCAGTTTTTCAGCCAACGCTAGCTTTATGCGTTACAATGTTAGTCAATGTAAAACGCACACTATGCGCGTTTTCAATCCGTTAACGCAGGCAATCAGTCCCAGAATGCAACAGAGGAACAATGTAGAAAGTTGAAAACTAAAAGAAAAAAAAATTACCTGCGTTTTTCTATGTGCTGTAACGGATTGAAAACGGATTAAAAACGCACACTCACTGCAGTGCAACGCATATCAAAACGCATTAAAAGGCATACAACAAAACGCATGCTTTGAGCGTTCTCCAACGCAAGCTCTAATGTGAAAGATCCCTAAAGCACTAGACACCAGGGAACTGTATAGGAGAGGGAGGGAGGTCACTGGACACCAGGGTACTGTTTAAAGGTGGTGGTGGGGGGGGGGGGGGGAGGCACTAGACATCAGGGAACTATTTAGGGATGGGAGGGGAACCACTTGACACCAGGAAACTCTTTAGGGTTGTGTGGAACCATTAGACACCACTCAACTGTATAGGGGAGGGAGGACCACTAGACATCAAGGAACTGTATAGGGGAATGAGGGTCACTAAACACCAGGATGCCTGATGGGGAGGGCTGCTAGGCACCAGGAAACTTGGCCCGTGACTTGGTCCCAGTGTTAAATTTTGGCCCACTTTGTATTTGAGCTTGACACCCCTGCTGTGAAGGTAAACGTGCAGTACATCAGTATCACTTGTTGTAGGACTTTTCCTGTAGTTTCTGGAAGTACAAATAAGCACTGTCATATGACCACTATTTCTATTGGTGACAGAAACTGAGGGTCAGGTTGAACTATGCTCAGAGTTTTTGCACTTGTTCCCCCAATGCAAAATGGAGAGGAGGTTGAGCAGAATCTATGCCTCTGAAGCATGTATTGGGATAACAGACAGTATGACACTCTCCATAGTCTCTTTAGGGTGTCTTGCTGAACAGGGCAGAGAGTTGTGCTGGCCGGGCTTACAGTGCATGCTTCATATCTGTAATGCAGCCAAGGGTTTTCAAATTCCTGTGTTACTATTTTGTAAGGTGTCAGGATAGTGACAGGTGTGAACACAATCCCACTGAAAGTCGTGTACCTTTCCAACACAGATAGATGGAAACACCTGTATTTCTCTCGGGTCCTGTATTTCTCTCGGGAGCAATTTCCCAGTTACAGAAACCACCTCGAAGGACTAACAGCATAACCAGTATAGCAAGTGTGACCACAACATCTGCCCTGGTTGGAATGGGATACCTGTACCACACAGAGAAGGGAGAGTAGTTCGGACCCCTCACATCCCTGGACCTCCTGTGACCAAAAAGTCTGCTCACCAACACCAGTAGTTATCCCTCTGGTCAATGGAAATGAGCCTACAGACAAGGTCTTCTGACCAGTGTTGGTGTTCTAATTTTACATTTCTGATTCGGAACACCAAAATACTCCATTCTGCCACTGTTCAGTACCAAACAAGCGGACAGGGTCAGGGGGAGTTCACTACTCCTGCTAAACGTGAGACCCTGTCTGTCTGTTTGGTGCTTAACAGGGGCAGTCAGAAGTATTTGGGTGTTCTGAATCTGCTATCCCAAATTCGAGCATCAATACTAGTTTTTACATTTCTGTTCTGTATACATGTTTCAGGTCTGCGATTTCCTGAGTTTTACAACCATGTCAGTATTACAGTGTTTTCAGAAGGCGGTAATTTGAGGCTGCTCAATGCAGCTGTTTCTCATGACAGCTGTATTTTCAAATTAGTCCAGTCACAGCCATCCTGTGGAGTCTCTGGGCAATATACTAAAGGATTCCAATGAATACAAAACAAATTGTATTGCCCATCTGATAATATTGTACATGACCAATTCCAGCAATAGATTGGCAAACCCACAGAGAGGAGAGCCGAGAGCTTGCTGTGGCCAGTGTGCATGTGTATGATTCAGTCAGAGCCGGGACAAGGTCTTCCAGCACCCAAGGCTGAGACACTAAAGTGCGCCCCTCCATCACTCCCACCTCAGCTGTCACACACTGATTGCTATTAGACTAAGAGGCACCCCGGGCCCCCAACCCCCCCCAACACTTTAATCTCTAGTTATCTGACTTTCAGTCACTGCCATGTATCCCCTTTTCTTATTTTTCTCTGCTTCATCCCCAATAGGGGAATGATAACTAAATGAGTTGTGCACCCCCTCCTACCCTACGCCCTGAGCTGGAGCCTCTCTCGCCTCAGCCTCGGTTGGCCCTGGATTCAGTAACCCATTGAAATGTGCATATCTAAAGCCCAACAACAGGCCAGCCAATCCCGAGCTTAAACCTCACAGACCTAGCTGACAGCATTGAAGAAAAAGCCAGGAAAGGTTGACAAGCAGAAGGCCCCTGTCACATCTAAAGGTGAAACCCACTCAGTACGTTCTGTGGTCTTGTAATATGGACTGGTGATGATCATCTTCATAGATTTAAGGCTCAAATGTATGGTTTCTGAAATCAATAAAATGTGTGATCCCACTCTTCTGTCCCAGCCATGACTGTGATTCCTACAGTGCTGTAATTACTATCACCTAAAATAATTCCTGTCCTCAGGTGAACTTTGCATAGGGAAGCATAGTATCGTGAATTTGAGAAAGACCTTGAAGATACCGTAAGTCACAATTAAAGGGATCCTGTAGAGAAGTGTTTACTAAAAGTATTGTTTTGAAACTCATGTGTGCAGCTTTGCCCAGCCTCTCTGGTAACCCCCCCCCCCTCAACCCCTCCCTTCTGATAAGTCATACTGTCTGCTCTGGGTATATGTGCAGAGACCAGACAGCTGCTCTGTGTGTTTCACAATGTCTTGGGAAGGAACTTGTCTGTGCACACAGGAGAACAGACAGCATGACTGTTCATACTAGTCAATTCATAGACCTAGATTCACTGCAGGGTCATTTTGAAGTATGATGAAATATGAAACAAGTATGTGGCAAATCCGGTCTAACTTCACTCAAACATCTGCTCTGGATGTTTGTTCAGGGTCTATGGCTAAAAGTATTAGAGGCAGAGGATCAGCAGGACAGCCATGATATGTGCATTTTTCAAAAGGAAGTAAATATGTCAGCCTCCATATCCCTATCACTTTATGTGTCCTTCAAGCTCTGCCAGTTGCCTGGATGTACAGCAGATTTTCAGCATAACATTTCTTAAGGCACTGACCCAGAATATACACTCACCTAGAGGATTATTAGGAACACCATACTAATACAGTGTTTGACCCCCTTTAGCCTTCAGAACTGCCTTAATTCTACGTGGCATTGATTCAACAAGGTGCTGAAAGCATTCTTCAGAAATGTTGGCCCATAATGATAGGATAGCATCTAGCAGTTGATGGAGATTTGTGGGATGCACATCCAGGGCACGAAGCTCCCGTTCCATCACATCCCAAAGATGCTCTATTGGGTTGAGATCTGGTGAATGTGGGGGTCATTTTAGTACAGTGAACTCATTGTCATGTTCAAGAAACCAATTTGAAATGATTCAAGCTTTGTGACATGGTGCATTATCTTGCTGGAAGTAGCCATCAGAGGATGGGTACATAGTGGTCATAAAGGGATGGACATGGTCAGAAACAATGCTCAGGTAGCCCGTGGCATTTAAACAAAGCCCAATTGGCACTAAGGGGCCTAAAGTGTGCCAAGAAAACATCCCCCACACCATTATACCACCACCAACAAGGCATGATGGATCCATGTTTTCATTCTGTTTACGCCAAATTCTGACTCTATCAAGAATCAATCAGACCAGGCAACATTTTTCCAGTCTTCAAATGTCCAATTTTGGTTAGCTCACGCAAATTGCAGCCTCTTTTTCCTTTTTGTAGTGGAGATGAGTGGTACCCGGTGGGGTTTTCTGCTGTTGTAGCCCATCCGCCTCAAGGTTGTGCGTGTTGTGGCTTCACAAATGCTTTGCTGCATATCTCGGTTGTAACAAGTGGTTATTTCAGTCAACGTTGCTCTTCAATCATCTTGAATCAGTCGGCCCATTCTCATCTGACCTCTAACATCAACAAGACATTGTCATCCCACAGGACTGCCGCATACTGGATGTTTTTCCCTTGTCACACCATTCTTTGTAAACCCTAGAAATGGTTGTGCGTGAAAATCCAAGTAATTTAGCAGATTATGAAATACTCAGACCGGCCCGTCTGGCACCAACAACAATGCCAGACTCAAAATTGCTTAAATCACTTTACTTTACCATTCTGACATTCAGTTTGGAGTTCAGGAGAATGTCTTGACCAGGACCACACCCCTAAATGCATTTAAGCAATTTCTATGTGATTGGTTGATTAGATAATTGCATTAATGAGAAATTGAACAGGTGTTCCTAATAATGCTTTAGGTGAGTGTATATTGTAACAGGGATACAGAGACATCAGAAGAGTAAAAATGTCTAAAAAGTTTACAATTTGTGGAGGCAGTGGTGGACTTGCCTCCACCAAACAGGCACAAGATATACCAACAAAGTTTAGCAGAACAAATTTATTTACATACTCCAGGGGAAAATGCAACGCATTTTGCAGGTATGACCGTGCTTCATCAGGCAATAGGTAGGAGTAGGTACAGCGCAGGTCTGTAGCTGGGCCAAGCACCTCTGACTACAGGACACTAAAGTGAGTGTTGGGGTAGGTGGCAAGCATGGAGAATAAGGAGTGTGGGATACAGTGGTGAGCAGAGGCTTCTTCTGGAGGTTGGAGGATTGAAAGAATTGCAGCTAGTGCCAGCAGATAGCATAATTCTGAGTGGGAGGTGATATATAAGTATGGCAGCCCCCATAACCCTCTCACTATAAGTGAGATAACTTTAAAGGGGAACTGAAGTAAGAGGTGTACGGAGGCTGCCATATTTATTTACTTTTAATCAATACCAGTTGCCTGGCAGCCCTGCTGATCCTCTGCCTCTAATACTATTAGCCATAGCCCCTGAACAAGCATGCAGCAGATCAGGTGTTTCAGACTTTAAGTCAGATCTGACAAGACTAGCTGCATGCTTGTTTCTGGTGTTATTCAGATACTACTGCAGAGAAATAGACCAGCAGGGCTGCCAGACAACTGGTATTGATTAAAAGGAAATAAATACGGCAGCCTCCTTATACCTCTTACTTCAGTTCCCCTTTAAAGTGAACCTGGGATAAGGGATACTGTAGGGGGGTCGGGGGAAAATGAGCTGAACTTACCCGGGGCTTCTAATGGTCCCCCGCAGACATCCTGTGCCCGCGCAGCCGCTCACCGATGCTCCGGCCCCGCCTCCGGTTCACTTCTGGAATTTCTGACTTTAAAGTCAGAAAACCACTGCGCCTGCGTTGCCGTGTCCTCGATCCCGCTGATGTCATCAAGAGCGCACAGCGCAGGCCCAGTATGGTCTGGGTCTGCGCAGAACACTCCTGGTGACATCAGCGGGAGTGAGGACACGGCAACGCAGGGGCAGTGGTTTTCTGACTTTAAAGTCAGAAATTCCAGAAGTGAACCGGAGGCGGGGCTGGAGCATTGGGGAGTGGCTGCGCCAACACAGGATGTCTGCTGGGGACCATTAGAAGCCCCGGGTAAGTTCAGCTCATTTTCCCCCGACCCCCCCCCTACAGTATCCCTTTAAAGGACTTAGGAGGCCAACTACGTGAAAAAAGTTAATTACCTGCCTCTAAGTTTCAGGCACGGAGGACGCCGTCCGCGCCCTCCGTGCAGCGCCGCCGGGTCCCCCGCTCATTATCCCCCCCGGGCCGGCTCCCGACCTCACGGCCCGGGTCGGGCTCTCCTTCCCCTCCAAAGATGGCCGCTTCCTCTGGCCGCGGCTGCGCAGTCCGCCTGGCCGCGAATGCGGCTGCGCAGCTCTAGGGCCAACTCCTCCGATCTACGTAGCGTGGAACGGAGGGGTTGGCCTTAGAGATGCGCAGCCGCATTCGCGGCCAGGCGGACTGCGCAGCCGCGGCCAGAGGAAGCGGCCATCTTTGGAGGGGAAGGAGAGCCCGACCCGGGCCGTGGGGTCGGGAGCCGGCCCGGGGGGGATAATGAGCGGGGGACCCGGCGGCGCTGCACGGAGGGCGCGGACGGCGTCCTCCGTGCGTGAAACTTAGAGGCAGGTAATTAACTTTTTTTACGTAGTTGGCCTCGTAAGTAACGTGTGGAAGCAGCCTAAAGTGGAACTGAACTCTTGCTGAGAACAGAAGGAAAACATAGAGAAATGCACCCTGTATGTATTTAGAGAGTATAGCCAGTTTAATTCCCTCTCTATTGTGTCTAATCACAAGTTGTAATCTGATATCTCCCCAGTGACTGACACGGCAGAGATGGCAGACAAGCTCCATTGAAAGCACAGGCTGTTAACAATATGTCTGCTTCCATGAATCAGGAAGTAGAAACAGTGCAGGTTTATTTTAGGATTTGTATCAGCTGTAACAAAGAGATGTTTTTTGTTTAAAGGTTATTATGCTGTTGTGTGTCTTTTAGAGCAAAGAGGACGTTCTGAGTTCAGGTCCGCTTTAAGCAATACCAGTTGCCTGGCAGTCCTGCTGATCCTCTGCCTCTAATACATTTAGCCATAGACCCTGAACCAGCATGCAGCAGATCAGATATTTCTGACATTATTGTCAGATCTGACAAGATTAGCTGCATGCTTGTTTCTGGTGTTATTCAGACACTACTGCAGCCAAATAAATCAGCAGGACTGCCAGGTAACTGGTATTGCTTAAAAGTAAATAAATATGGCAGCCTCCATATTCTTCTCACTTCTTTGTCCTTTAAAAAAAAGTCAGTAAAATGGCAGTTGTACTATTGCAGTCATGTTCTGCAGTGAGGATTTTTTTTTTAATTAATTCAAGCTGTTCTGCAGTCACCCGAATGTTGCAATCATGCGGTGCCTTAAAGTACATCTAAACTGATGGGCGTATGGTGGCTGCCATATTTATTTCCATTTAAACAATACCAGTTGCCTGGCAGTCCTGCTAATGTCTTTGGCTGCAGTAGCATCTGAATCACACACCTGAAACAAACGTGCAGTTAAACTAGTCAGACGTCAGTCTGAAACATCTGATCTGCATAGACCCTGCATGCTTGCTCAGGGTCTGTGGTTAAGGATACCCGATATAGAGACTCAACATGACAGCTAAGCAATCTGCATTGTTTAATCACTTCAGTCTCTGGTTGTTTTCACCTTATTGAGGCAAGCAATTTTCACATTTCAGCGCACCTCCTATTCATTCACCAATAACGTTATCACTACTTATCACACCTGAATGATCTATACCTTGTTTTTTTTTCTCCACAAATTAGGCTTTTTTTTTTAGTAATTTTATTCTCTGCATTTTAAAGGGAAAAAAAGAGAAAAAAATGAAGAAAAATACACTGTGGGCTCTATTCATAAAGCATTCCCGCATGTGGTAATGCTCAAAACAGCTGACTTTACCGACCATTTAGCAAAGTGTCAATTCATAAAAGCTGTTACCACATGAAAAGCTGACATTCCCGAGCAGTGAGCTAAATTATCGCATTATGCGGTGATTATCTCAACACATGTCACTAAGGGCTTGATTCACAAAGCCGTGCTATCTGTTTGCACGGGTGTGCTAAACAGTTAGCACGTGAAGTGGCGTTCGCGGACTTTTGCGCGGGCAAAGTGCCGCGATTTGTGCGATCGCGGACTTTTGCGTGCGCAATTTGCCGCGAATCGCAGCAAATTGCACGCGCAAAAGTCCACGATCACGCGAATCGCGGCACTTTGCGCGCGTAAAAGTCCACGAACGGCACTTCACGTGCTAACTGTTTAGCACATCCGTTCAAACAGATAGCACGGCTTTGTGAATCAAGCCCTAAATGTCAATTCATAAAGATTAGAGCAGGCGGTATTGGAACGGAGGATGCCCTCTGTTTAGAAAAGGGGATAAGAGAGCAGATAACAGCAAAGTTAATGGGGCAGATCTCCCAGGCAGCAGCAGTGAGAGCAGTACAAAAAAGGCTTACCGTAATACCCCAGGCTGTGTTTTTTAACCTCTTGGGTACCTGTTTTCAGATAAATTGCACATCAGAAAGCCTGCATTCATAACATTTCTTGAAGTTCTTCTAAGCTGTGGCAATTAAATAGATTGTTTAGAAAGACTAATAGACAGATTCAGCGCAAATTCAGGGCAAGGAGAGGCAGTTTAAAAAAAAATGCACATCTAAAGGGAAGTTAAGAATGCCTCTTTTATTGTAACGCTGTCCCTGCAGGAGGAAATGTAACTACTCAGGCAGCTTCTCATGTTACCGACAGCCTAGAGCCAGCCTAGTTCGGGAAAATACGGAACTTCTATCGCAACTGTAAACATAATTATGAATTAGCACACAAGTCTAAAATACCGAATGCGGTATTTTCCCTTAAAGATTTTTTTTACCGCAAAGCTTTTTATGAATAGAGCCCTATTTCTCAATTTCCATCCACTATAGTTTTAAAATAAACAACGCTACCAAAAAGAAAATGCCCTGCCTAACCCTAGCCACCCCATACAGACTACTAACGCTAATCCTCCACCATATATGCCTAACACTAGTGGGGAGCAATACGAGTAGCTATGAGTACATAGCTACTCATAATTGAAATTAGATAACGCAGCTGCAGCAGAGGGGGGTTAACTTACCTACGTCACAGCCTATAGCCGATGGGTTTTTGCTTGCGCGCCTGCCACCATACACTGCCGGCACCCGCTACCTGTTTATGGGAATCGTATGTTTGTTACGATTTTATGTGGCTGGGAATCAGGTTTTGTTACTTGTATGAATCTAGGTTTGAAAATTAACGAATGGGCGTGTTCCTATTGAAAAGCTTTATGTGCGATTTTGCATTGCTCAAAATTTTACGCACAGGTACTTATCCGTTAGCCGGGCGCATCCGGCAGGTGGCGACAAAACTCCACCAGAGTTACATCTTTCCCTACTATCTATGGCGGCCTGGAGGGGGAATAGTAATTAGCGCCACCTGCCGGATGCACCCGGCTAACGGATAAGTATCTACGCACATTTCAACAAGGCCTTACTATTTACCTAACATCATTACTTGTTTTTATGAATGATTACTGTTACTGGCTGTAACAGTCATCATTCTAGTATAAGATAAGTATCCTTGTAAAGATGGATCGGGGATCAGCAGTGACCAGCGATTGTGCCCCGATCCATCTTAACTTCAGTGGTAACAGTGACGCACTCGATTGTTCAAACAATCGTGGTAAAATTATCACGGTTCAAAGCACCTGTATTGAAATTCACCTTGCAGGGGTAGAAGTGATTGCTGAGCAGACGCCGGGGGAAGCTCAGAGATAGCTGGTCCCAGATTGCAAGGCTCCTGTTGTTATTTTTTTTTTTTTTTTGCTTGGCTTGGATGTCACTGAGAAAAACTAGTACAGACAAGACAATCCGTGCACTGCTTCTATGCTTGCTTTATTCCCCAAAATAGAAACATTGCAAATGTACACAAATCCATTAAAGGAAGGATAAATCATATCTTGTCCGGAGTTCATGCTGGGATGGGTGAGGGAGGGTGACCAGGGGATGATTGGACGGCACTTTCAACAGCCGTTTCGCACTGATGTGGTGCTTGTTCACGTGCGTATGTCCAGGGCAATGGCGCCGTGTTCGGGCTTCCAAAAAAAAAACATGGAGCCCTGCCCACCACACGCGCCATTGGCCCAAGGAGCTAGAGAGTGCAAGGTTATAGGTGTACATTTGCAATGCGGCTATTTTGGGGAATAAGGGCCCGTTCACACTGCACGCGTTTCCAGCCGCGTTTTGGAAACGCGTGCAGGTGGCCAAAACGCACGACATCAGACATTGCATAGAGTGCAATGTCTGATGTTCACACTGCATGCGTTCCGGACCTGTGCGGTCCGGGAACGCATGCTGCACGCAGATTTTGCAAAAACGCGTGGCTGTCCCATTCACTTTTCAGTGATGGGATCAGCCACGCAACGCACACAAACGCGGATGGCCATGCGTTCGTACGCGTTGCGGTCCGCACGCGTTCCGCACGCATGGCCATCCGCATTTCTGATCTGAACGGGCCCTAAAGCAACCATGGAAGCGGTGCACGGACTGTCTTGTTTGGACTAGTAATAGTCCGTGTGTTTCTTACTTATGACTGATTGCACGCTTCTTTGCTGAACCCTGAAGTCAGTAGTGCTGTAAAGGACGGAGTATATGATTGAACAATGATTTAAAGGTGCAGCGGACCATTTCACCCCCATCTGCTGAGTGCCAGGTGAATCCTCTCTTGTGTCACTAAGAAAAACGCCTAATTATAATATGAGGGAAATATGGAGTCAGCCATTGCTGAACTGAGTAGCGTAGCTACTGGTGTAGCGTGGCTGCCATAATAATCCTCTGGTGGGCGCAGCCTCTGTTTGTTTTCGGTAATTGAGAGCCCCTTTCTACTAGCAGGATTTTGCAATCTGATTCTGATCGCTAGGTACAGGGAAACTAATGGAAACCTGAGGCGAACGTTTCCATTAGTGCGATCTATCTGTGATGCAATTTATGCACAGTCACTTTCCTACTGGTTTTCTTATGCAGTACTTTGTATAGAAGCGCAGGAAAATTGCATAGCAATCACCAGGACCGTCGTTTGCGCAAACATCTTTTTTTATCCCTATTTGTCCTGTTGTTTCAGCTGACCCAGGAGACCCTCTGCAATGGTGAAAAACGATGATCGCTGCTGAAAGACGCTAAATGCTTTTCTGCATGCTTGCAGAAAAGCATTTAACCGAGACATCTCCAGAAGCCCATGCGAACTCGCCCTAAGGCCAGGAGCCCACTAGAGCGCTTTTTTGAGCGTTTAGGGAGCGCCAGCAATTTTCCTAAATGCTCTACCAATATTAAATGAGTGTAACAAATCCCACAGTAGCAAAATAGCAATCGCAGGACATGCATCATTCTGGGAGCATTTGCGCTTCAATGTAAAGTATTGAAGCGTTGGCAAATCGCTCATGAATTGCTACAAATAGCGATTTGTGTGTGATTTTAAATTGCTGCAAACTGTAAAAAATAAATAAATAATATTTTGAAAGGACCTATCAGAATGAAAATTGCTAATCGCAAATCGCTATCACAATCGCTACCAAAAAGCTTCCACTTTTTACAATTGCTACCAAAATCGCCAGAAAACGCTCATGAAATTGCTTACAAAACGCTACTTAAAAACGCTAGGGATTTGTAGTGGGTGCCAGGCCTAAGACAATTTAACCCTCCCCACACCCTCACCAGTTTGGTTATAAAAACCATGTGTAGCGCTCATCACCCTGCCCCACCTGCAGCGATAAAGGGTGTGAGAAGGGTTAAATGTTTTTTTTGCAAATTAGCCCAGGCAGGAAGATAACTCTGTTGAGCTGTGCTTACCACAGCTCTCTTAGGGCTCGTTTCCACTATCGCGAATCCGCATGCGTCCAACGCATGCGGATTCGCACATGTAATGCAAGGGGATGGGCCTGTTTCCACTGTAGCGTTGTTGAGGTGCGTTTTTTTCAGCGGTGAAAAAACGCACAAAAGAGCCGCAGAATTCGCCTGCGAGTGGAAGGCAGGCAAATCGCCGCTAATGTATTTAATAGGGAATACGCATGCTGTTTTGGTATGCGAATTTTCAAGCGAATTCGCATGAAATCAATGGAAAAGCGCACCTGCATTGCCATGGTTAAATTCGCATACATCGTCATCCATGCGAATTTTCATGCGAATTCGCACGAAAATTCGCATGCACACGCATGCGAATTTTGCTGCAGCGATTTTGCAACGCAATAGTGGAAACGAGCCCTTAGGCTCTCTTAGATTCAGTAATTAGTAGTAGGGTGAAGTATTAACACAACAAAAATTATAATTCTGCAAATGCCAAACGGAACGGAACAGGTGAGTTTTCAGTCTGGATTTAAAGGAGTCATCAAGCAACCCCCCCCCCCCCTACTTACCTGGGGCTTCCTCCAGCCTCTTGCAGTCGACATGTCGCACGCTGCAGCTCCGCTTGCAGCCGCTGACCTGGGTTCCAGTGCAGAGGCCGACTGCGCGAGCGTCGCTGTAAATCAAGTCCACTTTGTCTGCAGTGAACTATACAGTAGAGGAGGTCGGCCTCTGCACCAATGGGGACCCCAGGCTGGCAGCTGTGAGCGGAGATGCTGCGTGGGACATGTCAACTGCTAGGGGTGGAGGAATCCCCGGGTAAGTAGAGCGGGGGAGGGTTTTTTTGCTTGATAACGCCTTTAAATCTAGACTGAAAACCCACCTTTAAACATGTTCAGAGGTGGAGCTCTCCTAAACTGCTGAGGTAAAGCCATCCATAATGTAGGAGCGGCATGACAGAAGGCTCTGGGAGCCAAATGTTTTCAGGTGGACTCAGGGTATAATTCGATTTTTATAACCTGTGGATATACTATCATATGCATTAAAACAATTTCATTTATTGTCAATAAAGCTTGTGAAGACAGTGATATGGTGGCTGTGATATTTATTTATTTTTTCTAAGATGCTGCTTTCCAGTTTGTTGTGCTGATCCTGAGCCTAAGGGCCCATTCACACTTGAGCGTTTTGCCGGCGATTTTGGCAAAACGCTCAAACGCTAGCGCTTTTCAAAGCACTAGGGTAATAAAAGTCTATGGGCCCGTTCTCATTTGGGTGATTTGCGCTAATCGCCGCAAATCTCCCAAAAACGCTAAACGCAAATGCGTAGCCTGCACCATTTTCAGGTGATTTCCCGACGATCGCGTTTCAGTGCTATAGAAGCGCAAGACGCGATCGCTAAAAAATCACCAGGTGTGAATGGTGATTTTTTTTTTGGCTTTAATCGCCAAAAAACCCCAGAACAAAACGCTAGCAAAATCGCTAGCGTTTTGCAATCAGCAAGTGTGAATAGGCCCTAAAAAGAGATCATCTGCATAAAGCCTGGTACACACCATGCAGTTTCCCGTCAGATAGATGGGTCGAATAGATAATTTCTGACAGGTCCGATCTGATTTCCGATCGTTTTTCTGATCGATTTGCATTGAAGTGATCAGAAAAGCGATCGGATCTGTCGGAATTTATCATCCATCTATCTGATGGGAAATTGCATGGTGTGTACATAAGGGTTGGTTCACACTAACAGTGCTTTTTAAAGGCAAACCTGAAGTGAAAATAAACTTGAGATAATGAATTGTGTGTGTAGTACAGCTAAAGATATAGAACATTAGTAGAAAAGAAAAGAGTCTCGTATTCTTTTCCAGTACAGGAAGAGTTAAAAAAAACTTCAATCGTTATTTATGCACTTAAAGAGGAACTGTAACGTGAAAACGTCCCCTGGGGGGTACTCACCTCGGGTGGGGGAAGCCTCAGGATCCTAATGAGGCTTCCCACGCCGTCCTCCATCCGCCTGGGGTCTCACTGCAGCCCTCCGTACAGCCGTGACGTCATTATTTACCTTCCCGGCTCCAGCGCAGGCGATCTGAAAGCTGTTGGCTCCGAAGTAGACGGAAATACCCGACCGCCGTCGGGTCCGCTCTACTGCGCAGGCGCAAGTCTCCGACGCCTGCGCAGTAGAGCGGACCCGACTGAGATCGGGTATTTCCGTGTAGTTCGGAGTCAACAGCAGCCACAGCGCCCCCGCTGGAGCCAGCAAAGGTAAATATTGAAGTCACAGTTGGGTCTGTCGCCGGCTGTTCGGAGGGCTGCAGCGAGACCCCCGTGGGACAGAGGACGGCGTGGGAAGCCTCATTAGGATCCCGAGGCTTCCCCCACCCGAGGTGAGTACCCCCCAGGGGCATTTTTTACTGTTACAGAGTCTCTTTAAACAGCCAAGAAACAGTGAGAGACAGCTTGAGGGCCAGTGCACACCTAAAAGCACTAGTGTAATCGCAAACGCTGGGCGTTTTTTGAAGTGGTTTTCAAAGCGATTTCAGGCATGTGTCTAGCAATTTTCTAGGTATGCCTAGTGATTTTTGGAGCGTTTTGGTGTAGCGTTTTTGGTTTTTTTTTCGTTTTTTTTTTTTTTTTTTACATTTTGACCTAAAAGTTAACAATTGTCTCAAAAAAGCGCGTGGAAAAATCGGTCTGTTCATCGCTTTTTAGAGCGACCTTCCAATTTTCCTGTAGTTCATATTGAGGCGGAATCGCCTCAAAAATACTGCAGGATCCGCGGTTGGGTTTCTCTAAAAATCACATCGCTCTGGTGCCCATAGAAAAACATTAGCCAAGCGCTTTTCAAAGCGCTACCGTTTTGAAAAGCGCTCAGAAGCGCTCTAGGTGTGCATCAGCACTTAGATAGGGTTTTACTGCAGGAAAGTTCAAAGGGTCATTATTTCTGCTTTGTTCTATATCTTAAGAGACAGAGAGTGGTTTTAAAACTGCAGCTGTGTCTGATGCAGTGTTATAAAAAAAAGCTATATAACTGAAAATAAAAATATGAGACTTTTTTCTTTGCTACTAATGTTCTCTTCATTATCCGTACTACATGTTCAATTCATTATATCATAAGTTTTTTTTTTGTTTGTTTTTGTTTTTGTTTTGCTCCAGATTTGTTTTAAGTGGCAGTGACTCGAAAAACCCTTGCTTATGCAATGCTATAGATCATTTTTATAAAATCACATCCCTCAAGTGTGAACACACCAATAGCATTACATTAGCAAGAGCTTTTCAAATCACTGGCCTATAGGAAAGCACTTGTGGTGGGAACCACACATTCACAGTGGCCATTGGGTTCCCTGTGGTAGCAAGAACACAATGGATGGGACAGCATGTTCTGCTCGTGTTGCGTCGTGTACAGTGAAGCATACAATCAATGAAAATTATGCTTTACTTTTACTGTTAATGTGTGCGTTTAGTGGTAATGCATGCAGTGCTTTACGATGTCGCAGCCGTCATACCGCAGCTCTCTCGCCGCACCGAATGGTGCATAGGTGGTGCTCTGCAGTGCGGTAAGCCGAGTTCCAAAGCAACCGTCACACCACACCGCACCACTGTGAACGTGGTCTCATTATTTTCCCTGTCAAGAATAAGTATTCATAGCAGGTATTTTGACTCTATGGGCAGGGGGAGTAACTTCTTATTTACACTCTCATCAGGACTCAGGAAAGGAGGGAGGGAGGTGTTCGGGGAGGGGAGGGGAGTGAACCGCCTCTCCATCATCAGGCGCCTGTAGGCACGTGCCTATAGTGCCGTATGATAAATCCGGCCCTGCTGCTGGCGATATGTGCAGGTTGGTTGAGACTTCTGGTTAGTTGAGTTCTGGATAACTGGGACTCTACTTGCTGCTTTGCAGGCCTCTTGCAGCCTCTTTATTGTCTGTCAGGAACTGCTCACCACTTGTCTGATAGACACCACCCCCTGTGACAGCTTTTCCCAGAAGCACTTGCAGTGGCTACAGCCTATACGGCAGTAGAAGCTGTACTATAGAGAAGATGAGTCTTCCAGGAATTTTTGAAACAGCAATTAAGTTTTTTTTTTTTTTTTTTTTTTTTTTTTAGTAATGCAAAGGGGCCAAAGAAAAAAATCTGTCATTCTTGACTTGACATTCGTGAGACTGAAATATGCATGCAATTTAAAATTCACAAATTAGTGACCAAACCTTCAGGTAACATTTTATTTACATATCTCTCAAGCCTTGATATGTCCTTTGCTGGCCGCATCTCTATTTTCCTTTCCTGGCACTCAGTGGGAGACATTCTTATAATCTGTCAGGCTTTTTGCCTAGAGATACCGGTCCTATGACTGTTCCTCTTTCTGAGAGGTTCTTATGTAGATGACGTTCTTATTTTAGCTTTTCAAACCTTCTCCTTATAGTCTGAAGACTACGCTGTCTGCTTCGCTGTCACTGCGCCCGTGCCCAAGGCAATAACCATGGGATTGGCGTCATTAGGCTTCTACTCCTAATAAGAGAATTACTGTTGGCACAGACAGCCTAATGATGTACAGTATAGTCAGGGTCACACATCTAATTGCAGCGGAGAAGTGGGCCAATAGATAGCTGGAGAGATGTAGAGAGGTTTTCAGTAACTATTATTGTAGAAATACTATCCTGTGTGGTTTATGTGGAGGCTCGCTGGCTGTATAGAATGAATATTTGCTTTAGAGAACTTGCTCGATCTGTCTTCACATTGTCATTTGCAAACATAACCTGAGATACGAAACTACAGTTAGACTTGCAGGGCCGGATTTTCCATAAGGCACTATAGGCACATGTCTACAGGCGCCTGATGAGGGAAAGGTGGCTCTCTCCCCTCCCTGAGTGCCTCCCTCCCTTCTTTCCTATGCATAGTCCTGAACATAGCATAAATTAAAGGTTACTTAGCCAGCTCTCGACATTCCACTGACGAGATCTCCCTTCAGTCATGGGCACCTTTATACTGAGTTTCCTCTAGCTACCTAATACTTGGGGCACGGTGCCAGGACATCTATGCCTATAGGCTCATGTGAGGTAAATCTGGGCCTGAGACTTTTAGAACTTGTAGAAGGTAGAGGAGGCTCTGAATAGTCCAGAGCTTCCCATCTCCTCCTCGTCCCCACCGTTGCTGTGCATGGACCTTTTGAACATATCCAACTAAAGCTTGTTGGATATGTTCTTGTGGCTGTGTGAGAGGGTGCCCGTACTGCGCCTCCACCAGTGCGCCTGCACAGTAAGCTGAAGCTGCTTGTACTAGTAAAGACTAGGGCTATGGGCCACTAGAACGATATTAGCCAAGCTTTGTAATCGCAAGCGATTGCTGGTGATATCAAAAGCGCTAGGTTAATGAAAGTCAATGGAAGTGAGCCCACAGTAGCAATTATGTTTGGTGAAATCGCAATCGCGGGTCCTGCATCTCTTTTTGAGCGGTTTTGCAGTGATTTTGTGTGTTTTGAATAAAGTTTTTACTTACATGCTGGGTCTGCGTGTCAACTTCCGGGATGTAGCCTCACCCCCTTGCTATGAGGCTATGCCATTATGTGCAAGGGGGTTGGGCGATGCTCTGGAAGCCGGGGTATGTTACTACTTTATTGAAACTGCAAAATGTAAATCGGTGGCAAAAGGGCTTGCACTTTCGGAAGCAAATCACTACTCCCTTTGGCCGCCTATAAGAGGGGCAGTGTTCTCCCCAGAATTTTTTTCCAGCCGGGTGGCATGGAATAGTAGCCGGGTGGCATGAAAAAGTAGCCGGGTGGGTCGAGATGAAAATGCAGGGCAACTCTGCTTACAGCATAGGAGGAGGTGAGAAGGTGAGCTGATGACAGCCGGGTGGTCACCAAATCTAGCCGGGTGGAGCACCCGGCTAAAAGAGCCTGGGGAGAACACTGAGGGTCCCAGCAGCAGTGCGGTTGAGAAGAACATGGGCAGTCTCTGGACCATCCAGTAGCTTCCCTCTACCCTTCCTCTAGGTAAGTATATAACTGTTTTGCTTTGGAACACTACAGGCTTACTTTAAGTATAAATTGTTAAAAATACAACCGATAACAAGCTTAACCGCTTGCGAACCTTGAGAATTGAAATCTATGCTCTGTGTATGTCCTGTTATTCCTGCCAGGGCGTTGAATTCAATCATCCCCACCACGGACGGTGCTTGTTCTCGCCCATTCCCGCTGACAGCAGAGCTTCCATGTATCGGTCAGGAGTATTCGTTCCTGACAGGGCTGTGGAGTCAGTCCAAAAATCCACCGACTCCGACTCCTCAGTTTAGGATTCCACCGACTCCGACTCCGAGACTCCGACTCTAATTTGCATATTACAATTTTGTTGATTAAAAGTATGTAACATGAAATTCGTCTGGCGACTGCCAACGCTTAGGAATTTTACAAGACAACTGAAGTGAGAAGGATATGTAGACTACTATATTTATTCCCTTTAGACTAAAATTAGTCCTTGGTAAGAGTACTTGTAAAAGGTACAAACCGGAACAAAGAACATCTATCAGGCCCTAGGCAATGTAAGTGTGGGTACATGTAAGAATGATGTGCAGGTACTCTGCAGGGGAATGAGGAGATTCTTCCTCTATTACACATTTTTCATGCACAATCTGAACCAGGTTTATGGGTGATAGACACCTCGGTGTTCAATGTGCACAGCATTCTCAGTGGATTCCCTGCAGCTCTGTGGGGAGTGCATATGTAGAGTATAGTACTACTGTGTAACAAAGTAAACCTGAGACAGATGAAATTAAAGTTTTATACATACCTGGGGCTTCCTCCAGCCGCCTTCAGGATAATCAGTCCCTCGTTGTCCTCCTCCACCACCTGGATCTTCTGCTATGAGTCCAGGTACTTGAGCCAGTCGGGCGTAGTGCACATGCACACACTCCGCCGCTGGGAGCGTACTACACCTGCGCAGCCCTATTGAGCAGATGCAGAATGTTCCTGGCTGTGGGAGCAGCACGTGGCTGGACTGCGTTGACTGGCTGAATGACCAGGACTCATAGCAGAAGATCCGGGTGGTGGAGGACAGCGAGGGACTGATTAGCCTGAAGGGGGCTGGAGGAAGCCCCAGGTATGTATAAATCTTTAATTTTCATCCGTCTCAGGTACCCTTTAATTTGTAGTCACCAAATCAAATTTTAACATCATATCAAATTATTTGATTTCATCAGCAAAGGGAGTGCATACATTTGCATAAATCAGCATCAGTGCAGAATTATTTCCATCTCATTGACCATCTCTATTAGTGACACAGCTACACATCAGGCTTTATACTTACAGCATAGATGTTATTTAGTATATATAAGAGATTCCGGTGTACACATCATATATACTGTACAGTCACAATCAGATATGTATATCTGACCTTAAAAATACGGGGACTGCTTTATTGAAGCAGCACAAGTAACTAATTTTGATTGGTTTATTTCATTTTTGTGGACTAAGCACAGCAATTACTGTATATATACTGTGTATATATATATATATACATTATTTTTAATGACTATTATCTGAGAAATAGAACATTTTATCATATTTTCTATTTTAATTACAGTTACAAATTCATTAGGAGTCGGAGTCGGTGCATTTTTTCCCGACTCCGACTCCAGGCACCCAAAAATGCCCGACTCCACGACTCCGACTCCACAGCCCTGGTTCCTGACCCCGTGATTGCTGTGAGCCAATCACAGCACTCACTGCTCTTAAAAGGGCACTGATGGCTCTGGTCTTAAAAAGCCACTGTAACAAAAAAAAAAAAAAACAGCCCCTGGGGAGTACTTACCTTGGGACAGGGTAAGCCTCTAGATCCTAATGAGTCTTCCCCCATCCAGCGCTGACAGCCCCCGAAAAATCAACCAACAAGCCTGTCGGCTGTGTCACAGGCGCAGTAGCGCCTGCAATATTTGCCTCCCCAGCTGCAGCGCAGGCGCAGTAGTGGCTTTCCTATTGGGCTCCGTCGGAAATAGCTGGGTCCAATCGAGTTCTTTGTTACAGATCTTCTTTAAAGAGGACCGAGCCGTCTGGTCCACAAGGGGTTAAGATGCAGAAAGATGTGGTTATGTGGTTACTTATGTGGTTACTGACGGTATATCTACGTCATTCAGGAGGAAGGTTCTCTCTTACTGTGCCCGTGCAGGACGTGTTTGCTGACTTGAACGCGTACGAGGATGCTCGCTGCCAGGGACCGCCGATTGATCAGTTGGCAGATTAGAAACTGAGCCGTGTTGGGGGAACATGTTTGTTTTCAGTTAAGGTTCACTTTAAAGAGAATCTGTATTTTAAAAATATGCCCCTGGGGGTACTCACTTCGGGAGGGGGAAGACTCTGGATCCTATGGAGGCTTCCCACGTCCTCCTCTGTCCCACAGTGGTCTGGCTGCGGGTTCAGGAATGGCGAGTATGTGAATATTTACCACTCCAGCGCAGGCGCAGTTGCCGCTCTGGTCTCGGAAATAGAAGGAAGTAGCCGATCCCAGTCTCCTGCGCCTGCGTAGTAGAGTGGACCAGACAGAGATTGGCTATTTCCACCGGTTTACGAGCGGAGAGCTGCAACAGGTATAGGAAAAACGCAAAACGCTCACAAATCCGTTTTTTTTATTTTTATTTTTTTAATCTGGAGATTGCGTTTTTTAGAATAAATACATTGTATTTATTCTTTGCTGGGTCAAAGAGTTCACTTCCTGACTGACAGGTCAATAGTTCACTGGCCTGCTCTGTAAATTCATTTAGCATGCTGAGTAGTGTGTAAACTGCAAATATTAGAGAATGATGCAATGTTATGAAAAACACAATGTAACTGAAAATAAAAATGTGAGAATATTTTCTTTGCTACTAATGTTCTAGTAATTATCCGTACTACACAACCAATTCATTATATCATATAATTTTTTTCGCTTCAGTGTCTCTTTAAAGCAAATCTGTAGCTTTCAAATAGAAAAACGGTAGACACTTACCTGAGTAGACTGAAGCCTCTGGATGCTCCAGAAGCTTCTACGATCCTTCTTGAGCACACCCCTGCTCACCGGAACCCTCTACTTCTTCTTCATGGTCTTGTTTCCATACGTATACGAACGTAGATGCACTACGCAGCTGCATTGACAGCCCGCGCCTCCACAGTAGCATGGACTCGCTTGCCCAAGTATAGGTATCCAGGTATAAGTGTCCCCAGTATAGCCAGGTATAGGTGCCCCAGTATAAGTTAGCCAGGTATAGGTGCCTCCAGTTTCGGTGCTCTCGCCCTGCAGAGATCCCCGGGCGCTGTGTGAAGCGTGTGTTTACCCACCGCGCCTCTCTCCAGCGCTGAAAGCACCACCTCTGCCACGCACAGCTCCAGTCTAGTGTTCACAGCAGCGGGACGCGGCTTGATGACGTCATCAAGCTGTGTCTTGGTGCTGTGGACAGAAGACCAGAGCTGTCTGCGGCGGAAGTGGTGTGATCGGCACTGGAGAGAGGCGCAGTGAGTAAGACTCACGCATGCTTCACACAGCGCCAGGGATTGGCAGGCAGGGAGGGTGGGAAGAAGGGAGGGAGAAAGGGGGCTGCTTCCATCGTTAGCAGTCTGCTTTAAATTCAGCTTTCATGTTAAAAGCCAGTTACTGAGCAGAAAAGCGTGTGGCATCGTATCCTGTTAGCTTTGCAGTTGCATTTCAAGACCCTAAGTGGATACAGGACTGCAAACGCAGCTGATGCTAGAAGTTATATGGGGCATCTGAACATTCAATCAACCACCGTGCTTGCGCATATACAGTAAACGCATTGAGATGAACGCTACCATCTCAATGCCGGTCGCAGTGGATTCAAGCAGTAATTGCTGTGCACAGATGCTGGCAAACGTCCGCCTGACCCCGCCCTCAGTGGCAAACCCTGTATCATATCGTCCTGTCACACTCCCAGTGTATGGTTCAGACACTGGAATAATAACGCTCATCATGCTCAGCCAATCGCTGCGTTGCTGGCTGCCTGTATCAGCGCGTGAGCTGCCTCTGTGAAGTCTGTAGCTAGTAACAGGGCCAGATGGCTGATTTCACAGAGGAGAGAGTGAGGTGTCTGAAGTGGCAGCTCAAGACAAGGCAGCTGTCCCTAAGATAAACCCACACACATCCTGTGCTGGTTGCTAAGCAAATTCAAAATTTCAATTTGTTATTCACCATCCTAGAAGAGACATTATACCATATGACATTATCATTGTTTCTGCCTATCCTCATGTCTATTTTTGTTGCTATTTAAAATAAACTGCATCAGTTAGTCACTGTTGCTCCAGCAGGATTGTAGTCTCTCTACCTATCAGTGGGATTGATGCACAAAAGTGCTGTAATATTGCTGTGCACAGACAGCGCACAGCAATATTACTGTTACTAATGGCAGCATTTACAGTGAATTACGCTATAAGAGTGACCTGCGATACTCAAGTAGCGCAAGCGTTGCTATGTTGATAAACATTATTAATGGTAATGCTAGTTAGTAACACACATTACTGTAGCAAAGCTCACGCTACTCTTAGGCCTTGTTCACATTGCGTTTGGCTCGCGTGTCCGTCCGTGGTGGGCTTATTTTGAGGCGTTGTTTCGTTCCGATTCCCGGCTCTTGGGGCGGGTGGTTCTTTTTTGTGGTTAGCAGTTTCCGGCGAGTTTTTCCCGAGCATTTTGGTAATTCACTCCCTGATGCAAGTCAGGAAGTGAACTCTTTGATCCAGAAAAGAATAAATACAATGTATTTATTCTTAAAAACACCAACGCAATCGCTCCACAAAGCGGTTTTGTGAGCGTTTTGCGTTTTTCCTATACCTTCCATCGAGGCGGAATCGCCTCAAAAATGGCTCAAGCACCGCTTATCTAAACGGATCACAAATGAACCGCTTAGATATGAACTATCTCATAGAGAATCATTGTGTAAGCGTCTTCAGGGCGATTTTGAAAAATCGCCCGCGCTTCACATATAACAAAAACGTCTGCAGTGTGAACAAGCCCAGTGTTCTCCCCAGATTTTTTTTCCAGCCAGGTGGCATGCAATAGTAGCCGGGTGGCATGAAAAAGGAGCCGGGTGAGGCGAGATGAGAATGCAGGGCAAGTGCTTCTGTGAACAACTCTGCTTACAACATAGGAGGAGGTGAGCCGATGACAGCCGGGTGGTCAACAAAACTAGCCGGGTGGAGCACCCGGCTAAAAGAGCCTGGGGAGAACACTGAAGCCCTTACTGCAAGTTGCTCTAATAGCGTTACTCATGATGCACGCTGTACGGTAATATTGCCATGAGCAGTCTGTGCATGGCACTATTACTGCACTTTTGTGCATCAACCCTCAGCTATCTATCTGCTATATAGCTAGCTATCATTCTGCCTGTCCGATAATAACCCTTATTATTACCTCATAAAAAGGGCGCGCCATAAGTACAAGGCAAAGTGGCATATTCACTAAACTGCAGTAAAAATGCAATGTGCAGGCAGCACAAAATTGCACAAATAGTTCCACCCATTGTTATGTCAACACCGGTGCCATTATTTATGGTAGTTTAGTTAATACAGTGCTGTGGAAGATGTTGGCGCTATATAAATACTTAAATACTTAATAATGAATACTTCATAATAATAACTAATCGTGCATAAAACTTCATGTGTGCAATTCTGATTACTGCAGTCTAGTGACTATACAACCCCCCCCCCCCCCCCCCCCATATCTTTTACCAATTCCTAACATTTCCTTTCTAGTTCTTCTATCCTGGCAGTCTGCAGGGAAAGTAGCCCAGCACTAAGATGCAGAATTACATAATTACATAGTTTCATTGAAAAAAAGTAGAGGCAGTAGAGTGTTGCACTGTGTTAGCCATCAATAAAACCAAGAAGTTTTGAATTAGGATGATACCATTTATTGGCTAACTTAGAGATAAATAAAAAGTAATCTTTCGGCTAATAATAAGCCTTCATCGGACTTGGTTCCTGCATACCTGCAAGTGCGATGAAGGCTTATTATTAGCCGAAAGCTTACCTTTTATTTTTCTCAAAGTTAGCCAATAAATGGTATCAACCTGATTCAAAACTTGTTGCTTTCAGTGAAAGAAAATGCGGTACTTCCTATTTTAATGATGCGCGACTTTGTAGGTATTTTTGTCCTGTAGAAACATTTAAAGGGTTATGCATGAAAATGGCCATCTTCCATACTGCATACAGTTCACAATATTAGCATCTCATTAATCATCGCTACTAGGCACAAATGAACAGTCAAAATAATATGCATAAATATGCAGGTGCCATGCTGAAGCACCACCCCCTTCCTGAAAAGCTCCGCCTCTTGACCTTATATTGTCAGAGCTGATGCTGAAAGGCTCAGTGCAACATATCACAGGGCTACCATTTTAGAAAAGGAGAGCAGGAAGTGACCAGGGCAAATAAGCCGGAGCAGGTGATTAGCATGTCTAGGAGAACTCATGGAGAACCATGTGATTAGTTTGGTCAGGTGATATGTAAGTACCTGATTTGCTAGTCATGATCGTGTGCTCGTTTTATGTACTAGGAGGCGGGATTTGTTTTAGGTATGGGAGGGCAGGGGTGGTTAGTCTTAAGCACAATGGGAGGGTCCAAATGACACTGGGCAGGGGCAGCCATACTATCCCAGGAAAAAACACATATATAAGTAGATAAATGCTTCATTTACTTACATAACATATGTATTGTACTGTACTGTCCACATTTTTATTTCAGTGAATGTTATATAGTAATAATAATAATCTGAACATTTGTATAGCACTTTTCTCCTGTTGGACTCAAAGCGCTCAAGAGCTGCAGCCACTGGGACGTGCTCAAGAGGCCACCCAGCAGTGTTAGGGAGTCTTGCCTTGAACTCCTTACTGAATAGGTACTCACCCTAGCCAGGATTTGAACCCTGGTCTCCCATGTTAAAGGCGGTGCCCTTAACCAGTACACTATCCAGCCACTAGCCACTATCCAGCCACTAGTAAATAACTGTTTAAGGGCTGGAACCCACTAAAGCGATTTTCTGAGCGTTTAGGTAGTGTGATAAATCGCTAGCGATTTCTCTAAACGCTCTGCCAATGTAAATGGATGGAGCAAATTCCACAGAAGCGATTGTGATTAGCAAAATCGCAAGCGTTTGCGCTTCAATGTAAAGTATATAATCACTGGTGTAATCACTCATCAAAACTTGCACGGATCGATTTTGCTAGCATTTTAAAGTTAATGTACACTGTAACAAAATTATAAATAATTGAAAGGACCATTCAGACTTTAAAACGCTAATCGCTACACAACCGCTGGCACATTGATTACACTCCCTAAAATGGTCATGAAATTTCTTACAAACTGGTCATACAAAATGCTAGCGATTGCGATTAGCGATAGCGTTTTGTAGTGGGTTCCAGGCCTTAGGCATTTTCCATCTTTACTGCTTATGATTGAAGCCAATCCTGATTTCCTCCCTTACTTTTTTTCCTCATAGAAACTGTACTGTCATATCTTGCTTACTTTTTAAACACATGTGAGCACAGCACAGCATAGATCATATTTCAGCAGCTTCTACAGAGGGGTGAGATGTATTTCCCTTCTCAGCCTCCTGTCACACTGAACAGCCCTCAGCCGATTAGTGAGAAGTAGGAAAGTGGGAGGGGAGATAAGTGTTCCCTCTCTCCAGCAATGTACCAAATAGAGCCAGGCTGACTAAGATAAGATTTATTAGAGCAGAAGCATTTATGCTTATGGTATATTGGAATGCTTGCAATGCAGGGTCAGGTTGTAGACTGCATAATAAACATAGAGCAGTGGCCAAATAGAATTTGATTTTATGGCTGACAATCCTGTTTTAACCCATTCGCATTCCGTCGTTTTCACTTGAGAAATGTTCACCTCCCATTCATTAGCCTATAACTTTATCACTACTTATCACAATGAACTGATCTATATCTTGTTTTTTTTCCGCCACCAATTAGGCTTTCTTTGGGGGGTACATTTTGCTAAGAGCCACTTTACTGTAAATGCATTTTAACAGGAAGAATAAGAAAAAAACGGAAAAAATTGATTTCTCAGTTTTCAGCCATTATAGTTTTAAAATAATACATGCCTCCATAATTAAAACTCACGTATTGTATTTGCCCATATGTCCCGGTTATTACACCGTTAAAATTATGTCCCTATCACAATGTATGGCGACAATATTTTATTTGGAAATATAGGTGCATTTTTTCCGTCTTGCATCTATCACTATTTACAAGTTTAAAATAAAAAAAAATATAGAAATATTTCATCTTTACATTGATATTTAAAAAGTTTAGACCCTTAGGTAAATATTTACATGTTTTTTTTTTTATTGTAATGTTTTTTTTTTTTTTTGGGTAGTTTTGGGAGGGTGGGATGTAAACAATAGGTTTATAATGTAAATGTGTGTTGATTTTAATTTTTTTTTACTTTTAGTTGTAGTATTACTTTTTGGCCATAAGATGGCGGCCATGAGTTTGTTTACATGACGTCACTCTAAGCGTAACATACGCTTAGAGAGACGCATGGGGGAGGTAACAGCCAGAAAAGGCGCAGCTTCCGAGAGAAGCTGTCGCTTTTTCAGCTGGGGAGAGGAATCAGTGATCGGGCACCATAGCCTGATTCACTGATTGCCTGGCTAACGAACCGCGGGCCGGGAGCGATCGGCCGCGAGAGCGCGCATGGTTCCTGGACGTAGTTTCTACGTCCAGGAACCAAAATAGGTTAAGTATGCAAATAAGAGGCTTTGCATCCGTTGGTATTGCTTCAGGTTGTAAAGTGTATTGATGATGTCAGAAAGCTGCAGTCTTTTTCCCTTGAGTCATCAAACTACAGGTTGTATGCACTGATAGGAGTATACACTGAGGTTACATACGGAATAGCACTGCAGTGTAGACTAGATACTGAGGCCTGTAAGGAACAGCACTGCAGTGTAGACTAGATACTGAAGCCTGCAAGGAATTGCACTGCAGTGTAGGATAGATACTTGGGCCTGTAAGGAATAGCACTGCAGTGTAGGATAGATACTGGGGCCTGTAAGGAATTGCACTGCAGTGTAGACTAGATACTGAGGCCTGTAAGGAATAGCACTGTAGTGTATACTAGATACTGAGGCCTGTAAGGAATAGCACTGCAGTGTAGACTAAATACTCAGGCCTTTAAGGAATAGCACTGCAGTGGACTAAATACTGAGGCCTGTAAGGAACAGCACTGCAGTGTAGACTAGATACTGAGGCCTGTAAGGAACAGCACTGCGGTGTAGACTAGATACTGAGGCCTGTAAGGAACAGCACTGCAGTGTAGACTAGATACTGAGGCCTGTAAGGAACAGCACTGCAGTGTAGACTAGATACTGAGGCCTGTAAGGAACAGCACTGCAGGTTAGACTAGATACTGAGGCCTGTAAGGAATAGCACTGCAGTGAACTAGATACTGAGGCCTGTAAGGAACAGCACTGCAGTGTAGACTAGATACTGAGGCCTGTAAGGACTAACACTGCAGTGTAGGATATATACTGGGGCCTGTAAGGACTAGCACTGCAGTGTAGGATAGATACTGCAGCTTGTAAGGACTAGCACTGCAGTGTAGAACATATACTGAGGCCTGTAAGAAATAGCACTGCAGTGTAGAATAGATACTGAGGCCTGTAAGGACTAGCACTGCAGTGTAGAATAGATACTGAGGCCTGTAAGGACTAGCACTGCAGTGTAGGATAGATACTGAGGCCTGTAAGGAATAGCACTGCAGTGTAGAATAGATACTGAGGCCTGTAAGGAACAGCACTGCAGTGTAGAATAGATACTGAGGCCTGTAAGGACTAGCACTGCAGTGTAGAATAGATACTGAGGCCTGTAAGGAACAGCACTGCAGTGTAGCCAAGATACTGAGGCCTGTAAGGAACAGCACTGCAGTGTAGAATAGATACTGAGGCCTGTAAGGAATAGCACTGCAGTGTAGAATAGATACTGAGGCCTGTAAGAAATAGCACTGCAGTGTAGCCTAGATACTGAGGCTTGTAAGGAATAGCACTGCAGTGTAGAATAGATACTGAGGCCTGTAAGAAATAGCACTGCAGTGTAGCCTAGATACTGAGGCCTTTAAGGACTAGCACTGCAGTGTAGAATAGATACTGAGGCCTGTAAGAAATTGCACTGCAGTGTAGCCTAGATACTGAGGCCTGTAAGGAATAGCACCGCAGTGTAGAATAGATACTGACGCCTGTAAGGAATAGCACTGCAGTGTAGAATAGATACTGAGGCCTGTAAGGACTAGCAATGCAGTGTAGAATAGATACTGAGGCCTGTAAGGAATAGCACTGCAGTGTAGCCAAGATACTGAGGCCTGTAAGGAATAGCACTGCAGTGTAGCCAAGATACTGAGGCCTGTAAGGAACAGCACTGCAGTGTAGCCTAGATACTGAGGCCTGTAAGGAATAGCACTGCAGTGTAGAATAGATACTGAGGCCTGTAAGGAATAGCACTGCAGTGTAGAATAGATACTGAGGCCTGTAAGGACTAGCAATGCAGTGTAGAATAGATACTGAGGCCTGTAAGGAATAGCACTGCAGTGTAGACTAGATACTGAGGCCTGTAAGGACTAGCACTGCAGTGTAGAACATATACTGAGGCCTGTAAGGAACAGCACTGCAGTGTAGAATAGATACTGCAGGCTGTAAGGAATAGCACTGAATTGTAGAATAGATACTGAGGCCTGTAAGGAATAGCACTGCAGTGTAGAATAGATACTGAGGCCTGTAAGGAATAGCACTGCAGTGTAGCCAAGATACTGAGGCCTGTAAGGAACAGCACTGCAGTGTAGAATAGATACTGCAGGCTGTAAGGAATAGCACTGCAGTGTAGAATAGATACTGAGGCCTGTAAGGACTAGCACTGCAATGTAGAACATATACTGAGGCCTGTAAGGAATAGCACTGCAGTGTAGAATAGATACTGCAGCCTGTAAGTAATAGCGCTGCAGTGTAGACTAGATACTGAGGCCTGTAAGGAATAGCACTGCAGTGTAGAATAGATACTGCAGCCTGTAAGGAATAGCACTGCAGTGTAGAATGGATACTGAGGCCTGAAAGGACTAGCACTGCAGTGTAGAATAGATACTGAGGCCTGTAAGGAATAGCACTGCAGTGTAGCCTAGATACTGAGGCCGGTAAGAACTAGCGCTGCAGTGTAGAATAGATACTGAGGCCTATAAGGAACAGCACTGCAGTGTAGACTAGATACTGAGGCCTGTAAGGAATAGCACTGCAGTGTAGACTAGATACTGAGGCCTGTAAGGACTAGCACTGCAATGTAGAACATATACTGAGGCCTGTAAGGATTAGCTCTGCAGTGTAGAATAGATACTGACTGTACTGCTGCAGGCATGTTTTTCCTGGATGATTTCTCTGTGCAGAGTCCTTCTTTAATGAGTCCAGTGCCTCGTCAGAGAACCTGCCTGCACAGCAAGGACATCTGCAGCTAGTAGCCATGAGCTCATTCACTGCAGCTTTATTGATCGGAAGCAGCTATTTTCGGGTGGATAGCTCCTGCAGCAGATCCAGTCATCTGTGTGTTAGTGCAATCCCAGTAATCGGAGCCGTATCTGCATAATGCGATCATCTGTGACAGGGCTGAGAGTAACCTTTGTCACAGTTATCCTGTGCAGCTGATTACAGCAAATAATTAAATACACAGTTTCATCTCACAAGAGATAGTACATTGAATCAGGATTCTGTTTTGTTCATTTGCTGTGCTTGCAGATATGGTTATACATGGAGATCTTACCATACAGACAGCTACTTTGTGAGTCAGAAAAGAATAGCTAACACAAACCTATCTTTGCTGAAAGTAGAACTATAAGGGATTTGTTACTAAAGGTGCATACACACATCCAATTTGGATTGGCCTATCACTGACCAATGTTACCGTCTACATCTAGTATAAGGGCTAACAGATTTTGAATACTAAGAACAGTGTAGGTAAACCCCTCATACTACATGGACGTGGTAAAATTGGCCAATCACAATTGGATGTTAGTGCCAAGCTTAAGCACTTATAGGTCTCAATAATGGCTTACAACTTGAAAAAAGAAGCTTCTCTGCCAACTGGATCTTTATTCCAGGATATGGTTTCTGTCGTATTGCCACAGCTATGGAAGTGCTTGCTTATTGCCATAGACAGGTCTGGATTTACATCACATGAGCCTATAGGCACAGATGTCCCGGCACCGTAGACTTCACCCTCTATGTACCTACAAACCCCAACCAAACTGCACTTCTAGTGTGTTGGCTGTCTCAGCTGTCACTTCTCCCTTACTTCCCTTGCCTGTCATACATAGCTACAGGTGTCCCTAAGCATTAGGAAGCCAGAAGTACCAACAATATGAAGTAGGTAGAGGTGCCCCCAAGTATTAGGTAGCTAACCCCTGTAGTCGCTTTCTCCTCTTGGCTGATGACACCTGGCCCGCCTCCCACTATACATGATCACTTTCCCAACCTCTGATTGGTGCAGAGGGCAAGGCGGAAGTGCCAGAACAAACTGGCACTTTCTATTGTTCCCCTGAGTAATGCACATGATGACCTTTTCATACACATGCATGCACTACAAATGAGGGAACCAGAGCCCCTCTCATAGAGAGGTGGATGCAAAGATTGGAGGATAGTAAGATTGGTCAGATGCAGCCTTTACTGTCCCTTGGGGGGGGGGGGGGGGAGTAAGGTCAATGTATTGCTATCTTCTACTTACAGATTTATATAAATGGCAGCATCCTGCCTGGTGCTGTACCACAGAAATTGCAAAGTACTGTATATTGTACCCAATGTTTACTCCATTAAATAATGTTAGTGAGTATATCTAGCTTTTCTTTGTAATCGAGTGCTTTAAAAACAGACAAAATATACTTAAAAATTAGCTGTCACTTTCCTGGGTGTCTCTAACTAAAAAACACCCTAAAGTGGGATTGTCCAAATCCATTCTGGCTCTCATTAGCCCCTCTATGTATCTTGAATTGTGCTGTTCCTCTCCAGAAATAATCTTCCAGGGACAGTAAGGGTGCATACACACATCAGACCATAGTCTTTGGAAAATGAAAGATCACAGACCAATTTTACCCCCTTCCATATAGCATGAGAGCCATACCTACACAGTCTATTCTATGGAGCTGAACTCCCCATCAGATAAAAATATTTGCAAGATGCTGCACACAAAGATGCTGTACACATACAACAGATCAGTATCTGCAAAAGATCTGTTCCTGCAAAAGATCCGTTCCTGCAAAATGCATTCATAGTCTATGAGATCTGCAGATCTCATACACAGCTCAATAGAATAGACTGTGTAGAGTATGCTCTCATACTACATGGAAGGGGGTAAAATTGGTCTAATGCTGGGAATACACGGTACGTTTATTCCCGCATAATCGAGCCGCTGATGGCTCGATTGATAATTTCCGACGTGTCCGATACCCTGCTGGACCGATTCCGCGCTCGATACCGGCGGGCAGGACAAAAGAAGAAACGAGCGGAAGCGCCCGGCCGCCCGCGGGGACAAGCGGGAATCGATCCGGGCGCCCGCGGGGACGCGCTGGAATCAGGCCAGCGGCTCGATTATGCGGGAATAAACGTACCGTGTATTCCCAGCTTAAGATCTTTCATTTATCTTTCAAGTGTGTATGTAGCATTAGTTCAGTTTTATAACAGCATTTCATAGACTCTGAAATAAACAAATTTTGAGGACATCAGCTCGCTGGCTTTTTCTTTAACTGATTTGTCCGGAAGGAGTAATGTTAAAAGTTTATGGTTGGGAAAGGGATTTATAGATAAGTGAATTGGTTAAGGTGAGGCAATTGGTGAGAAGTCACAAAAACAGCATCAACATAACGGAAGCAGGAAGGTATTGGGACTCCTGTTCTCACCAATACTCCCTGCCGAATCCACCAGAATTCAAGTGAACTCGAGCAGAGGTGAGAAACCGTCCAGATATTTCAGTAATATAATACAAATGGATTGTGGAGCCGCTGTACATGGTGTGCCAGTTTTTAATGAATCTGGATTGTTCCTTAAATTCCCCAGTCCATTGCGTTCCAGAACAAGAACATTGCAGCTGCAGGGCAGTGCAGGATGGGAATGTATCATAGGTATGAATAGCATAATCCGGAGGAGATCTGTGCCCGGGTTCAGCCAGCTTTCCCTGTGTGCGGAGCTCATTAATAACAAAGGAAGTATTTCTTCATAGGAAATTACAGCAGCTTTATCAGGGTCAGGAGCCACAACCGTGACTGATCTTCTATCTGGCTTTGTGTTATTGAACTCACATTGTATTCCTGCTCAGTGCCGGAGATCTGCTGCTCTGTTTTATTCCATGGCTTCAAATGTATCTGTATCTATAATGGACATGGCCTACTTCCCATCAAGCATCACCGAATCCATATATATATATATATATATATATATATATATATATATATATGTATATATATATATATATATATTCTATCTTTACTTAACCGGATCCGGACCGACGTAGGTTGAATCTACGTCCAGCAGGTGGCGCTGCAGCCCTGACTGGACGTTAACCACGCGTCCCTGCCGTTACCGCCAGTCTCGCCGCTTTGACCCCACTGTAATTGGCTCGCCCTGCTCTCTCTATGACGGCAAAGGACTGTGTGCAGGTCAGGAGCCGTTTTCATTGGCTCCTGGCCCTGTCATCACTGTAAGCCAATCCCATTGTTTTACATTGATTGACAGGGTCAGGAGCCAATGAAAGCGGCTTCTGACTGGCGCACAGCGCTCTGCTGTTATAGAGACGGCAGAGAGAGCAGCCTGCGGCGGGACAGAACGGCGGGAGCGGCAGATTTTTGCGCGATTCGTCGGGAAGCTGCGTTTTAGTGGACCAACAGCCTCTGGTCCTTAAGGGGGCAGAGGCTGCTGGTACCGAAGTGGTTAAGGACATGTGCAGTTGGAGAACCTAGTTGTCACAAATGACCATTTACTGTAGTCTGAATCCCCACCCTTAGGCTGGTTTCACAGTGGGACGTTAAAGTCCCACGTTACAGCAGCCAGTAACGCAACCTAACTCATAGCACTGTAAAATCAATGTGCTGTTCACAGTGCACACGTTGCGTTAGGGTATATAGAGCTGCGTTAGATTGTTTGCACACGCTCAATGACTAGCCACATGGCTAATTCATATTCACTGCACTGTGGTGACTGGTGGTGGGACTCATAGTGTTGTCCGGATCATGAACGAATCGTTCATCTGATCCGGATCTTTTTTGTGAGTCGAATCATCTGGATCATCACAATGAAAGATTCGGCTCACAGTGGATGTCTGTCTGGAAGAAACAGGAACATACAGAATGTACATTGCAGGCAAAGTCCTGTCCTGCTAGTCATTTCACCCAGTCTGCTTTCCTAGTAAAATGTTTCAAATGATTCGGTTCAACGATCCGGATCTTTTCAATGATCCGATTCAAATGATCCGAATCCTTAAAAAGATCCGGACTTCCCATCACTATCCTGGAGCGGCTGCTTTGAGAGCTGCATAACGTGGCTCAATCTGACGTCCAACTTCAACACCACCATGCCTTGCGTTAGGGGCACGTTATGCGACCACAACGTCCCCTAAAACGCAACGTCTTGGTGTGAAAGTAGCCTTAAAGTTTACCCGAGGCGATATGTGACATGATGAGATAAATATTTGTATGTACAGTACAAGATATATGAATAACCAGGCTGTTTTACTTGCTTTATTTTGCGGCCTGAAAGAGTTAATTTCTAAGCATGGAAGTGACAGTTTCTGTCTTGTCAGTACCTTGTTAGGAATATAGTAAACATCACTGATAAGCTAATTACAGCCAAAAAAAGTTTTCCTGGCAGCATACAACTTCTGAGGGCAGGGAGAGATAAAGTACATTAATTATTGACCTTATTCTTACTCTGTAACACTTAATAGGCTGCCACTAATTATAGACAGTAAAACATTCAACCTACTTTGTAAATGTTTAAATATAAAATAAAACCCTGTGATACTTAAAATAGTATTTTTTTAGGAGGAGGATAAATATAATTGTTTATCTCATCAGTTTATTTTCACCTCAGGTTCACTTTAAAGGGTCACTTAAAGTGAACCTTAAGTCAACTAAAAAAAATGAGATTTACTCACCTGGGGCTTCCCCCAGCCCCCAGCATCCGATCGGTGCCCTCGCAGCTCCGCTCCGATGTCCCAGGACCCGCCGGCGAGCACTTCCGGTTTGGCCGTCACCGGCCGACAGGCATGAGAACGCGAGTGATTGTTTGCGTTCCCAGCCTGTATATCGCCCCCTATGCTGCTATTGCGGCCTCCTGGCCGCAATAGCAGCATAGGGGGCGATATACAGGCTGGGAACGCGAACAATCACTCGCGTTCCCATGCCTGTCGGCCGGTGACGGCGAAACCGGAAGTCGTCGCCGGCGGGTCCTGGGACATCGGAGCGGAGCTGCGAGGGCACCGATCGTCTGCTGGGGGCTGAGGAAAGCCCCAGGTGAGTTCATCTCATTTTTTTTAGTTGACTTAAGGTTCGCTTTAAGTCACACAAAAAAAGTGAGTTTTACTCACCTGGGGCTTCCCTCAGCCCCCTGCAGCTGTCCGGTGCCCTCGCAGCCTCGCTCCAATCCTCCTGTCCCTGCCGGCGGCTACTTCCGGTTTCGGCGACAGGCGCTGACAGGCGCCGACAGGCTGGGAACGCGAGTTATTCTTTGCGTTCCTGGCCACAATAGCACCTCTATACTGCTATTGCGGCAAGGAAGGCTGCAATAACAGTATAGAGGTGCTATTGTGGCCAGGAACGCTAAGAATCACTCGCGTTCCCAGCCTGTCGGCACCTGTCGCCGGAAGTAGCCGCCGGCAGGAAGAGGAGGATTGGAGCGAGGCTACGAGGGCATCGGACAGTTGCAGGGGGCTGGTGGAAGCCCCAGGTGAGTAAAACTCTTTTTTGCTTGACTTAAGTGTCCCTTTAAGCTGAGGGGGTAGATTAGATTTACTTATCTGGAGATTCTTCCAGCCGTGAGCATTCTGGCAGGTCCAGCACTGGAGTTTCGTTGCCCTCCAGGGTGCCACTGCCCTCTCCGAAAGATCCCTGGCCACAGCTGTGGTCTCATTGTACTGCACATGCGCTGGTCCATCTGCGCCTTTCTTGAGCACGCTTGCGTGGGCGTGAACGTTCAGTACTTGTGCCGTTCAGAATGCTCCTGGCAACATGAGCATGATGAGAGAGGCCACAGCTGGGGTCGGGGATCTTTTGGAGGGGCTAGCGGTGCATTGGAGGGCAGCAGAACTACAGTGAGGAACCTGATAGACTACTAGAGGCTGGAAGAAGCCCCAGGTAAGTAAATCAAATCCCCCTTCCCCCCCGCTCGGATGTTGTTTCAAGGAGAATCCCACTATTCAGTAAGTAAAAAGCATTCCTCAACTTACAGGGGGATGCGGAAATTTGGACAACCTTGTCAATCGCCATGATTTTCCTGTATAAATCATTGGTTGTTATGACAAAAAATATCTGTTAGATATATCATATAGGAGACACACACAGTGATATTTGAGAAGTGAAGTTTATTTGATTTACAGAAAGTGTGCAATGATTGTTTAAACAAAATCAGGCAGGTGCATAAATGTGGGCACTGTTGTCATTGTATTGATTCCAAAACCTTTAGAACTAATTATATGAACTCAAATTGGCTTGGTAAGCTCAGTGACCCCTGACCTACATACAGAGGTGAATCCAATTATGAGAAAGAGTATTTAAGGGGGGGGGGGGGGGGGGGGGGGGGGGTGGGGGGGGGGGTGGGGGGGGGGGGGGGGTTCAATTGTAAGTTTCCCTCCTCTTTTAATTTTTCTCTGAAGAGTAGCAACATGGGGGTCTCAAAACAACTCTCAAATGAACTTAAGACAAAGATATTAATATGTTCCTAACTGTGTAAACAGACAGCTGAAATCTCTGAGACAGCTTTCTGTATCCTTCCCCTCATGCACTGCATGCAAGGGTGACGTGCGCACTTACATTGGCAGTGAGGCATACTTACTGTATGGGCATACTGCACCGTCAATGTATGATGTGACTTATGCAACACTGCAGTGCGGTTGAAGATTAATCGTACCACAACGGATTCTAAATTGTGTGAAAGGAGCTTACATTTCATGGTAAAAAAAATAACTATTTCAGTTTTTCCCATATTGAGTTTCAGAAAGCAGGAAAACAGGAAAGAGGGCACTAAAACACCAGGGACTGTGATTGTCCTTGGCAGGTTGTGGTGCCATATCAATTGTTATGTATAGAATGCTTGGAGAGGCCCCATGTAAAACTTGCACTGGGGCCCACAGCTCCTTAGCTACGCCACTGTATCTGTGTGTAGTGTATCTATCGTAGTCTAGAGTCAATGACAGAATAATGCAAAAATGGTTAATGTGCAATGTACATAACTTTGTGCATAGATTATTATTATATATTCTACACATTATGCATTCAAAAAACAAAAACTAAAGCCTGATTTGGGCTTTCATGTGGTGCCAGAAGGGATTTCTAGAGATATTGTCCCAGACAGGGCCCTATTGTTCTTCAAGGTGACTTTACTATCTTTGGCTCTGTCTCTCTCATAATCTGTGGCTAAAGCTATTTAATCAATTTATAAAGACCCTGGCAATTATCCATTAATCAGGAATAGGGAAATAAGACTCTGCTCAGTTGTAGTGCTGGCCACAAAGAGTTAAAGAACATACAATGGTTCTATAATTGTTACTTATAAGATTCAATCCTTAGAGTGTTATTGCAGGCAATGAGCACCGTAGATACAAAAACGATGTGTACTGTTTCTATGGGGGGGGGGGGGGGGGTAGGATTGGCAGCCTGGTTCACAATAGAGCCGCTTCTGTTGGGCCAGGAGAAAAGGGGAACAATGCGCTCACTCATCCATGTCACTCTCAAAGTTTCAGTGTGCTGAAACATTAGCTGCATGGACATGATAGTCGCGTTCGTGGCAATGGCTGCTATAGCTGCCGAGATGTGACTGTCACGTCCGGCACTCAGCCATGTGCCTCGTGCAATCGCACTCCCGACGGCCATGTGTCCCCTAAACCAATCCTTGCCTGCTTTGTGAGAATGATTCCTGTTACAACCAGTAACAGTGATCATTCTCAAAAAAATACATACAGGAAGTACATGACTCCTGTAACGGTGCACATGGCCCCCCTACTGCATCAGTGATTGGTCAGAAGGATCATGTGATCAACAAATACACAAGTGCAATGCACAAAAATGAATGCATTGCTAGTTAATAGATACTGTACTAAGGCTTTAAGACCTTGTTTCTCTTTTAACCATCGTTAGGCCAGCACAACCTTTACAGGCAAGCTTATATGGAACGTGCCGAGCACTGTATATTACTATAAGAATAACGCTCTGTGAATTCATGTTTTCAGGATATTTTTAGAGGATGTCTAAGCAGCCCACTGGAGAGAAGCCATTAGTAGTCATCACCATGTCCGCTGATACCTTCTCTGCTATAGCTGAAATTCCTACTGTGGAAGATTCAATTATCCCCCTTCATTGTTACATATGAAGAGGCAGCGATGCCGGATCCTCCACTTTTGTCACTAGAACAAAAACAATGCGGCTCCCTATTACATTCTGATATCTATTTATTCTGTATGTGACATTCCATTCAGCTGCAATATTATGATGGACAATTCCTTGCAATTAATCCCTTATTAGCAAAGCTATCAGCCTTTTGTGTTGGCGGTTAATGAGGGCCTGACACCCGACATTGGGGCAGCCACTGTATAGAGGGGGAAAAATAACCGTATACTATAAAACTTCTGAGAGCGGTGCTTGATAGCGTAACACTAACGTCATCAGTTTAAATGGGATTACTGATGTCTGCTGGGACTGCTGCTGGTACAGTCAGACTGCCAGCCTGAAAATTGGCCTGTTGTAATGTCCTGTGGATTGTTCTCTCTTATTTGCAATAAAGGGTAACTCTACTTTCAAAGGACCACTACTGCGAAAAATCTGTAAAATTGAAATTTCTTGTGTATGCATGCACTGTAAATTACCCTTTTCCCATGTTGCTGTCAGTTACAGTAAGCAGTATTCATTGACAGGTTTTGAACTAGTCCAGGCAGGCCTGGGCAAACTATGGCCCTAAGCTGGCCCACAGCTAGATGGACAGATTTCTCTCCTCCCATCCTCTCCCGTCCTTTCAAGTTGCATGCAACACAAGGAACTCACCCAAATGCTTGTTCCAGTGGCGATCTCCATGGCAACCGAGGCAGTGACATGCCATCACTACGTACCAGCATGTCACATGATGCTGCATTACCGTGGAGATCGCAGCAATTGAGTGAGTTAATTCCAATTATCTTTGCTCACACAAATGAGGGAGGGAGACAGAGTAGCAGCGGGCCACGTTCTAGAGGAATGCGGCCCGATCTGCACACCTGGACTAGTCCATCTCCTCGTGAAGGATTCTCAGTATTTATTTTATTCTTTACAAAAGCACTCCCTGGAAAGGATCTATACAAATGTTTCTTCTGCCTTCTTTCTTCTAATATATTGGCTGCAGAGCCACTACATGTTACTATCTGTGACCATCACTACCTGCAACTAAACTGTTTACAAAGTGTGTGAATTTGAATTTGATGCTGGGGTCCATGCTATGGTCCGATAGGAAATCCGCACCAAATTCAACTGAACTATTCTAAATCAGACCCACTGCATCAGACATTTGCAGCAGTATGAAGGGCCCAAATACATCTACAGAATTGTTAAAAAAAATTGCCATATGATACATAAAGTGTTATTATATAAAGGACCACTATTGCACAAAAATTGTAAACTGTAAAATACATGTGTACGTTTCTCCTAGAGTAAAATGAGCTATACAGTTTCTCCAATGTCTCCTGTCGCTTACAGTAGATAGTAAAAATCTGACAGTTTTTAGACTAGTCCATCTCCTCATTGGGGATTCTCCGCATTCTCTTTATTCTTTACAAAAGCAATCCCTGGAAAGGGTCTTCACAAAGTTGTCAGCCAGCCTACTTATTCATGCTCCACTATTCTGCTAGTTGGACTCTACCACTACCCTCCAGGGGGTGCTTTTAAAAATAAGGGAATCCCTGAGAAACAGCATACTCTGCCTACATTTTCCTTTCTGATCTTCAGCACCCATGTCCCCCCGAGCACCGATTCTTTCCAGAGTCATGGGAGGCAGCCTCCAGTATGGAGAAGCACAGCAGAAGTGCACATCCAATAAAAATACACTTTATTCCACAAATCCTTTGAAGTACCTTCTACAGTAACACATGTAGCAGGAAAACATTACAGGCAGAAAGAGGGTCAACAGCTGTTATACGCCAATAATGTGTGGCGCTTCATCAGGACCATGGGAGAGGGCGTTGGTGATCGAGAAAAAGGATTGGGAAGCAGGGATCTGTAGACAGCATCAGTGGCGGGGGTTGGAGCCTGGGATGGGGGGGCGCAGTTTCAATTCATGCGCTTTAGCTCTGCCCCCTTGCACGAGCGCAAGCTCAATTTCATTTTTATGAGGCCCTCAGTGCTGCTACAGAGGATCAAAGTGTCAAATTTTGTCCAACACTTTGACTCAAATAGCGGGATGCCATGCCGGGATCCGATTTAAAAGACCAGTTTTTATCATTTTCTCATTGGTCATCAGAATTCACGGATCATCTTTTATTTGGAATTGAATGTCGGCTTGTGTGTAGAAGGCCAGTTGAAAGGACCGCCATTGCAATCATCTAAAAAAAAATAAAAATATGAAAACACATAAATAAAAAATACATTCTGCCATAAATTACCTTTCTCCTATTTTGTTGGCACTTACAGTAGGTAGTAGAAATCTGACAGAACTGACAGGTTTTGAATTAGCCCATATCCTCATGGGGGATAATCTGGGCTTTATTTTCAAAAGCACTCAGCGAACAGCAGTTGTTCCGTCCAACTGCCAGAATAATGTGCAAACTGGTGTGGTGGTGGTGGTGGTGGGGCTGCATCTTTGTATAGATTATTTACAGGGAGTGCTTTTGTAAAGAATACATTATATACTGAGAATCCCCCATGAGGAGATGAGCTAGTCAAAAACCTTTCAGTTCCATCAGATTTCTACTAACTAATGTAAGTGACAGCAACATAGGAGAAAAGTGATTTATAGTCCATTTTACACTGGAAGAAACATACTTCTTATCTATATGTGTTTACATGTATGCTACATTTTAGAATTTTTCACTATAATGATCCTTTAAGGTAATCTCACGCTTCAAGTTTTTGAGGGATATTAGAATGTTATTGGGTGAATGAACCTAACAGCGTCCATCTTTTGTTGGATGGAGTTGATCCTGTTACAGATAGACTCCTACTGGAAGGCAGACTAATTTTAGCTGCTGTGCCACAGGAGAATTAATGTCTTCAGGGTGATGCAAAACCACTTCGTAGGCCTGCTTAGCTGTGTTACCATAATTAGGCACTGCCTGCAAAAGACAGAGCAAGGTTGTTGCACATGCAGAGTATGACAGGCTAGGCCTGCTGCCTGTCACAGATTTTCATTATTTTGTTGCTTCCCTTCTTGCCTGACTGTCACAGAGTTTCATTAGTGGGTTGGTTTCTGGCTGATCTCATGGAGGCACTGAGGCCTGGAACCCACTACAAAACGCAATCGCCAATCGCTAGCGTTTTCTGTGAGCGGTTTGATATCGATTTCATCAGCGTTTTCTGGCGTTTTGGTGAGCGTTTTGCAAAAAGTGCATAGCGTTTTGTGAGCGATAGCGATTAGCGTTTAGTGATTTGCAATATGTTTGGTTAATTCACATTTTTTTTTACCAAATTTAGCTGATGTGTTGGATTTTTTGAGCTTTTAAAGGGGACTACACACCTGTATGAGTGACAGCATCACATACTTCAAACAATAAATTAATAATGATAATAATACTAATAAGTACTCACACAGAAATAGTTGTGGTAGTTAAGCGGTACTTAACTTTTATTTTCTTTTTGCTTTTTTAATGTTTGGCACCTTTTTCTTTTATTTATTTGAGAAAAACAACCTCAAATACAACTTTGTATCTGTATGAAGCACACATAACCCACAGTATTTTTGTAGTGATGTATTCTGTGTACAGAGCCTGCAGCTCTGTAGTAATTCCGACCATCCAGCAGACATCACCAGGAAGTAGTTTTTAAGGCCTTCTGGGAAGCACAAGGCCTTCTGGGAAGCACAAGGCCTTCTGGGTAGCGTTTCAGACAAGCAAAACGCTAACTAAATCGCTCTGTGTAGGTTTTGACCAGCGATTAGGCCAGTTTTTATATACTTTACATTGCAGAAACGCTAACGCTAAAAATGCAGCATGTCCTGTGTTTTGCGTTTTGGTAAACGCAATCGATCCAGTGGAATTTGGCTTATCCATTAACGGCTGAGCGTTTAGGGAAATCGCTAGCGGTTTGAATCGCTGACTAAACGCTCACAAAATCGCTCTAGTGGGTTCCAGGCCTGAGAGATGGACGCTGCTCCTGCACCTTCATATGTGAAAGTGATCCCGTGGGTTGTAACGCATACAGTACATGGCTGGGCTACACTATACGGTACCTTGACAAACCATTACCTTCACTCTCTTGTTTCCCTGCAGCAGTTCAAGAGAACCTGTCGGTATACCAAACATCTGCAAAGTGATACTGCTACTTACATTAGATCGCCATTTAAATCATTTTGTTAATGGATAGAGAGCAAAGATTAGAACTCCAGTCATATTTTTTTTTTTGCTCCTGTCTGAATTGCTAATGTAAATATTTTCTTTAAATTATTGGTCAGTGAAGCCATCCATCACATTTTAGAACTACTGGTTAAGGGCTCTGCCTCTAACATAGGGGACCAGAGTTCCAATCCTGGCTGAAGCCAAAACCAATTCAGTAATGAGTCACTAAATTGTATGTAGTAGCCTATTGGCTACTAGACGCATCGGGCGATCAAATGACCGGCTGGGCACCCAATTGCCGATAATTAACACAGGCGTCTATACTGTGCCTGTTGTGAGAAAATTATGGGAACAGCCAATGCTGCAATTCCCTCAATACAGATCTGTAAATTACAACTATTTTTTCCAAACATTATTTCAGTTTTATCCGCAGAAACAAAACAAAAAAAACCCCACCTATAGTGCATCTGGAAAGTATTCACATTGCATCACTTTTTCCATATTTTGTTATGCTACAGCCTTATTCCAATATTGATTACATTCATTTTTTCCATCAGAATTCTACACACAACACCTCATAATGACAACATGAAAAATGTTTATATGAGGTTTTGGCAAATTTATTAAAAATAAAAAAAGCTAAGACATCACATGTACATACAGTGGTGTGAAAACTATTTGCCCCTTCCGGATTTCTTATTCTTTTGCATGTTTGTCACACTTAAATGTTTCTGCTCATCAAAAAACGTTAACTATTAGTCAAAGATAACATAATTGAACACAAAATGCAGTTTTAAATGATGGTTTTTATTATTTAGTGAGAAAAAAAAACTCAAAACCTACATGGCCCTGTGTGAAAAAGTGATTGCCCCCCCTTGTTAAAAAATAACTTAACTGTGGTTTATCACACCTGAGTTCAATTTCTGTAGTCACCCCCAGGCCTGATTACTGCCACACCTGTTTCAATCAAGAAATCACTTAAATAGGAGCTATCTGAAACAGAGAAGTAGACCAAAAGCACCTCAAAAGCTAGACATCATGCCAAGATCCAAATAAATTCAGGAACAAATGAGAACAAAAGTACTGTAATAGAGATCTATCAGTCTGGTAAAGGTTATAAAGCCATTTCTAAAGCTTTGGGACTCCAGCGAACCACAGTGAGAGCCATTATCCACAAATGGCAAAAACATGGAACAGTGATGAACCTTCCAAGGAGTGGCCGGCCGACCAAAATTACCCCAAGAGCGCAGAGAAAACTCATCGGAGAGGCCACAAAAGACCCCAGGACAACATCTAAAGAACTGCAGGCCTCACTTGCCTCAATTAAGGTCAGTGTTCACGACTCCACCATAAGAAAGAGACTGGGCAAAAACGGCCTGCATGGCAGATATCCAAGGCGCAAACCACTTTTAAGCAAAAAGAACATTAAGGCTCGTCTCAACTTTGCTAAAAAATATCTCAATGATTGCCAAGACTTTGGGGAAAATACCTTGTGGACCGACGAGACAAAAGTTGAACTTTTTGGCAGGTGCGTGTCCCGTTACATCTGGCGTAGAAGTAACACAGCATTTCAGCAAAAGAACATCATACCAACAGTAAAATATGGTGGTGGTAGTGTGATGGTCTGGGGTTGTTTTGCTGCTTCAGGACCTGGAAGGCTTGCTGTGATAGATGGAACCATGAATTCTACTGTCTACCAAAAAATCCTGAAGGAGAATGTCCGGCCATCTGTTCGTCAACTCAAGCTGAAGTGATCTTGGGTGCTGCAGCAGGACAATGACCCAAAAAACACCAGCAAACCCACCTCTGAATGGCTGAAGAAAAACAAAATGAAGACTTTGGAGTGGCCTAGTCAAAGTCCTGACCTGAATCCTATTGAGATGTTGTGGCATGACCTTAAAAAGGCGGTTCATGCTAGAAAACCCTCAAATAAAGCTGAATTACAACAATTCTGCAAAGATGAGTGGGCCAGAATTCCTCCAGAGCGCTGTAAAAGACTCGTTGCAAGTTATCGCAAACGCTTGATTACAGTTATTGCTGCTAAGGGTGGCCAAACCAGTTATTAGGTTCAGGGGGCAATTTCTTTTTCACACAGGGCCATGTAGGTTTTGAGGTTTTTTTTCTCACTAAATAATAAAAACCATCATTTAAAACTGCATTTTGTGTTCAATGATGTTATCTTTGACTAATAGGTAACGGTTTTTGATGAGCAGAAACATTTAAGTGTGACAAACATGCAAAAGAATAAGAAATCAGGAAGGGGGCAAATAGTTTTTCACACCACTGTACCTTTAAGTATTCACAGCCTTTGCCATGAAGCTCAAAATTGAGCTCAGGTGCATCCTGTTTCCCTGATCATCCCTGAGATGGTTCCGTAGCTTCATTGGAGCCCACCTGGGGTAAAATCAAGAGGAATCAAGTAAGAAGAGCAGGAAAGCTGGCACTGCTGCAAGTGTTCAATTTATTGTAGCATTTATAAAGTGCAGGCGTGCAACATCTTGCAAAAGGCATAAAAAGTCATCAACATACCCTTGTGAGAGGAGGCGTGGGTGGTGGTGGGTGCTGGGCACAGGTGCCTGACGGCCGTTTCGCGCTGGGATAGCGCTTCTACGGAGGCTGCCTACGTAAGAGGACCTGTAACTTTAAAAACGTCCCCTGGGGAGTACTTACCTCGGGAGTGGGAAGCCTCTGGATCCGATCAAGGCTTCCCCCGTCCTCCTCCGTCCCACGGTGGCAATATTAGCGGTCCTCGCATGGCAGCCATGTAAATATTTACCGGCTCCTGTGCAGGCGCAGTAGCAGTTCTCCGCTCGGCTTGTCTGTAGACCTCTGAGACGGGATTATCTCGAGGCACAAATCTGGGGAAGGTTACAGAAAAATGTCTGCTTTGAAGGTCCCAGTGAGCACAGTGTCCTCCATCATCTATAAGCCTCTGCTGCAGGTTGGTGGAGGAGGATGGAGGAAGCCCCTGGAATATCCAGAAACTTCCCTCTATTGAGCTGAGTACCCTGTTTGGGGCACTTATTTTCCAAACAGGTACACTTTAAATAAAACTATATGGCAAAATAAATAAAACGACCGGACTCCGTAAGGGAGGTTGGTAAAATGAGTGAGGTGTGGAGGGAGGGGCGTGGTGGTGACAGGCATCACTTCGGAGGCTGATCCCTCACCCTTCTTTATGGGCTCCACCATCTTCTCCAGGAAGACTTGCTGGTGCCGTAGTTTGAAGCTTCTGAGGCGATGTAAACTGGGTATAATATACAGTACTGTGATTGGATACCTTAAAGTACACCTGAAGTGAGAGGGATATGGAGGCTGCCATACAGGTGGAACTTGAGAAATTAGAATATTCTGCGAAAGTCCATTTATTTCTGTAATTACACTTAACCTCCTGAGCGATAATCCCGAGCTGAGCTCGGGGTATGTCGCGCAGGAGGATTTCTCAGGCCCCGCTGGGCCGATTTGCATAATTTTTTTTTGTTACACGCAGCTAGCACTTTGCTAGCTGCGTGTAACTTCCGATCGCCGCCGATCCGCCGCTACCCGCCGTTCCGCGCAGCCCCCCCCTCCCCAACCCCTTGCGCAGCCTGGCCAATCAGTGCCAGGCAGCGCTGAGGGGTGGATCGGAACTCCCTATGACGTCACGACGTCCATGACGTCGGTGACGGCATCCCGCCCCGTCGCCATGGCGACCAGGGAAGCCCAGCAGGAAATCCCGTTCTGAACGGGATTTCCTGCTTACTCTGATCGCCGAAGGCGATCGGAGTGGGTGGGGGGATGCCGCTGCGCTGCGGCTATCATGTAGCGAGCCCTGGGCTCGCTACATGATTCAAAAAATAAAAAAAATTAAAAAATAGTGCTGCGCCACCTCCTGGGCGATATAATTGTATCGCCCAGAGGGTTAAAGGGCAACTGAAGTGAGAGAGATATGGAGGTTGCCATATTTATTTCATTTTAAGCTATACCAGTTGCCTGGCTATCCTGTTAATCCCCTGCCTGTAATACTCTCAGCCATAGACCCTGAATAAGCATACAGCAGATCAGGTGTTTCTGACATTGTCAGATGTGACAAGATTAGCTGCATGCTTGTTTCTGGTGTTATTCAGACACTACTGCAGCCAAATAGATCAGCAGGACTGCCAGGCAACTGGTATTGTTTAAAAGGAAACCCATATGGCAGCCTCAGTATTCTTCTCACTTCAGTTGTCATTTAAAAGGTGAAACTAATATATGAAATAGACTCCTTACATGCAAAGCAAAATATCTCAATCCTTTATTTGTTATAATTTTAGTGATTATGGTTTGCAGCTGATGAGAACCCCAATATCAGACCATTAAAATATTGTGAAAATATTCTAGGCTCCAAGTGTCAGACTCTAATCAGCTAATTAATCCAAAACACCTGCAGTACAAAGGGTTCCTATTTCACACAGTTTCAACTTTTAAGTTGAATTACTGAAATAAATGGACTTTTGCTTGATATTCTAATTTTTCGCGTTTCACCTGTATTTATTTCCTTTTAAGCAATGCCAGTTGCCTTGCTACCCTGCTGATCCTCTGCCTCTTATACTTTTAGGCTGCTTTCACAGTGGGACGTTACAGGCGCACGTTAGAGCAGCCTGTAACGCAGCCCACCGCACAGCAATGAAAAATCAATGGGGCTGTTCACAGTGCGGACGTTGCGTTACATTGTAACGCTGCGTCACAAGACAACGTACTGCATGCAGTTCTTTGGACGCGGCTGAGCCGCGTTAGACTGTTTCCACATGCTCAGTAATGTGGGGGAGGAGCGGAGAGCGGCCAGGCACATGGCTAATTAATATGCACTGCACGTTGTGACGTGCAGTGTTTACATCCTGGAGCAGCCGCTCTGTGCGGCGATTGGCCGGCGGGACCACGTGATGCCGCATGCGCACAAGAGTGCGCATCACGGCATCACTGACGCCAGAGTGAGCTGCACAACGCGGCTCACTCTGACGTCCAGATCCAGCACCACCAGGCGTTGAGTTAGGGGGACGTTATGCGACCTTAACGCCCCCTCTAACGCAACGTCCTGGTGTGAAATTAGCCTAAGCCATGGACCCTGAACAAGCATGCAGCATGTTGCAACGTTTCTGACATTTTTGTCAGATCTGATTGGATTAGCTGCATGCTTGTTCATGGTGTGTGATTTAGACACTGTTGTTGCCAATCAGTAGGGCTGCCAGGCAACTGTTATTGTTTAAAAGGAAATAAATATGGCAGCCTCCTTATCCCTCTCGCTTCAGGTTCCCTTTAAGTAGTCCCTCATATAACATAGAAGTGGTAAGATCAGTGGCGTAGCTAAGGAGCTGTGGGCCCTGATGCCAGTTTTACATGCCCCCCCCCCCCTTTCCCCCAGCACTCTATACATAACAATTGATATGGTGCACCACAACCTGCCAAAAACAACCACACTGTCAGAGATGCAAGAAGGGGATGGGGAACAGTTTATTAATGATTACTACCATTCAAAGAATAAATAGAAGTGATTATTACAAGCACAGGTTCAATAAAGACTTAATACTGTGGTTGAGGGAGGACCATATGGGGCCCCTCTGGCCCAAGGGCCCCTATGCGGTCGCAACCACTGCACCCCCTATTGCTACGCCACTGGGTATTAATGTACAATTAAAATTGTATCATGAATGGGAATCTTTACGGTAGTAAATAAAAGGGGAAATCTGATTTTTGGAGCTTTTAGCAACACAGATAGCATACAAGTCAATGCATCAGTTCTTCATATATTTCACCATAAACCATTCTAAATTCTTTGATTTATTTTTTTTTGTTGCCTCATCTGTGAAGAACACATTATATCAAGGAAGATACCATTTTCATCAGAATCAAACCACAGCAGATACAGCTTTGTCTGGTCAGTGGAGTATGAAATAGAATTTGAATAAACCGAAACCGAGCGCTTTGAAATGCAGACGTGGATAGAAATGCTCAGCACTCAGCACATAACATGCTGTGATTTGGTTTAGTCATTTGTCTGTGTGCTTTTATCACTGATGGAAGAAAAATTAGATTGCTGAGCTTGTTCGGGTAATGTTGACAAATAGAGTGGAAATGGAATGAAAGAAAGACAAAAATACAGTCAGGCTCTTCCTGTCTGCTATAATTATCTATGCTGCACTGTAGACTGAAATAAACTGTGCAGGGTGTGGTGAGTTGTTGCAGCCAATCAGAGTTCAGTTTACTAACTTCAGGGCAACCAAAGGATTAGGTTCTGTCTTGAAGCCCCAGGCTACAGTCCACCCGCTTACAGTATCTAACGTATTTATATGCATACCTCCCAACTGTTAGGGCCGGTTCACACTTAAGCGGATTCAGAACAGAAACTGTAAGCGCGTCCGTGAGGCGGATGCGTTCCGTCTGTTTTGCATTCGTATGCAACAATTACATTTGTCCGTTCCACGTCCGCCTGTCTGCTCCTGGGTCAATCACATCCACCCGGACGCATCGCCACTCACCTGTCCCGCCACCACCACCGCCATTCGGTTCCTTCCTGAAGGCATGGAGCTCTCTATGGGCTGCAGCAGCTATTCTCCCTGGCAATGGAGAATTTTGATTGGCCCAACTTGAACCAATGAGTATTCTCCGTTGCTGAGGATTCCCATTGGTCTTTTGGAGCCCGATGTAGATCTTCATGCTAATACCACCGGGTTGTGTAGGAGGGACAGAGCGGCAGCCATGGGCGGCAGGACACGTGTGTATAGACGTCACTGTGTCAAAACGGGGATGCGGTGACAGTGTCCATTCACATAGGCTTTCATTGGACACATTTTCCCGTCCTGTCGGGGAACATGTGCCAAGTTGGGACTCTGTGTTCCGTTTCACGCTCCGCGGCACACGGATCTGTGTTTTGTAACAAGTGGAAGCGGGTCTTATTTTTAAGATAGGATCGCTTCCTGCATTTAAGCGGAGCTTAAAAAACGTCCCTTCCACATCTCTAGCCACTCCCATCCACACCCCTAGTCACACATATCACAAAGAATTCATACGCAAAAGATGTAGTTTAACCATTAAGACCACACTGGTCCTATCTATCATCATTAGTTGTATTTCACAATAACATTTAGAGCTAAGAAATATATTAATCTAAAAAATAAGAATAAAGTTTAGAGTCAATTAAAAACATTTTCAGGAGAAAAATACATACATTTACACAGATGTGTCCATCAGTCCTGAAAGAGGGACATATGAGGAAGAAAGAGGGACAGAAGGATTTGGTTCCCAAAGAGGGACTGTCCCTCAGAAAAAGGGACAGCTGGGAGCAATGCATATGTATCTGATGTCACACAGTCCATTCACTTATGGTCAGACGGTGAAAATACTGCAGGTCTCTGGCTTGCTTTATGTCCCTTGGCCATCTATTTGCAGATGACCTGATTGGCTGCATTGGATTTTGATGGCTGTTTGCCATTTTTACTGCTAGATAAACTGTAGCTAGCCATGACATCAATCTTCTCAATCAGCAGGAACACATACACTGTGTTAATTAAAGCCTGCATGCTCATAGGAAGGTCTATTGTCAACTCAATTTACATTTCCAGCAGTCATAGACTGTCTGAAAATACCTTATACATAGCAAAATACTCAGTGTGGATGGGTGGACTCAGTTGGTACTTGTAGCCGTTGATATTATTATTATTTTTTTTTTTACAATATTCTCTTATAAATTATTTAGTCAGCGTTTGCTAATTGTAAAATCTCTCCTCTCCCTGCTTTACATTATGACATTTATCACAGGTGGTGACATCTTTAGTACTGGCAGAATGTTCATTTACTGAGCGTTTTAAAGCCAGCAGAAAAGATTTCTGGTCTCCCAGAATGCTTGGGGGAATGAGTGGGGGACGGGGTACAGAATTCTGCATAATAAACAGCCTAGGCTAAAGGTGGCCACACACCATACAATTTTTTAAATATCTGTTCAATTCAAGAATAGCAATCAATTTTTCTGACTGATTGTACCAATTCAAAAAATCTGACCAATGTACCACACACCTATGTTCAGTTTTTCTCCAATCATGAATAAAATAATTAAAATGTCAGAAAAAATTGATTGGAACTGTACATCACGTAATTAACAATCCATCACACACCATTCAATTCTTGATAAAGTTGGTCTGAAAACAAAGAAAAGCTCTCGATTTTTCAGGACAACCGATCGTAATTATCAAATTGGCAAAAAATTGTATCTTTTAATTGTATGGTGTGTGGCCACCTTATGCCTCGGATGGAGGGTGTGGCTACAAGCTATAGGAAGTGTTTCTGATGCTGAAAACAGGATATTTAACGTAAAAGTGGGCATCCTGAATAGTTTACTACATTCTACTATGTTGTTACAGTTCCTCTTTAACAATGCCCAGTTCCACAACTTTAGCTTGCACTTGAATTTTAATGTATTCTACTACTAGGCATTGCAATTTGTACTACAATAGTGTGTAGGTAGAAAAAAAACAAAGTCTTGTAAAAGTAACACCTTTTAATGGCTAACTGATAAAGTTAAATAATTCAAGCTTTCTGGGATCTAGTCCCCTTCTTCAGGCATATTTCCAGATGTTAGCTGAAGTAAAACACTGCTGCAGGTAAATAGTAAACACGAAGATGGCAGTTGTGCTGGTTACTGTTTAGCAGATAGATGTCAGGTGATCAGCAGGCTGGAGCCAGTAAGCTTATGCAAGCAAACATGAAATCTAGCAGGTTTCTGAAGATCATGAAGCCAAGTAAATCATGTTACATAAGGAGTCATGAATCCCGTTCCACAATTCAGACCTTCTGTTAATATCTTAAACATTTTCATAAATTTGTACTCAGAAATCTTTCTTGCTTGTTCATTTTTGAAGTTACTCTTAAGAATAAGAACTTTGAGATCTTGCATGCTGTGTCCTGGTTCACAGAAGTGTTGGCCCACTGGTGTTGGCCTGCTGATCACCTGACATATAACTGCTAAACAGTAACCAGCACAACTGCCATCTATGTGTTTACTATTTACCTGCATCAATGTTTTACTTCAGCTAACATCTGGAAATATGGCTGAAGAAGGGGACTAGATCCCAGAAAGCTTGCATTATTTAACTTTATCAGTTAGCCATTAAAAGGTATTACTTTTACAAGACTTTGTTTTTTTCTACCTACATAAATTGTTTGGCTAACACGGTACAGAAACATTTTTACTACTACTACAATAGTAGAATATCAGAAATTTCTTACGGATATTTTACAATCTCTAAGGGCCCATTTCCACTTGTGCTTTGGAAATCGCCGGGGAAAAAATTTGCATGCGGATGCGAATTTTGCATGCGGTTGTATGCAAATATTCATGCGAATTCCCATAAGATTTTGCATAGATGACTATGTATGCAAATTTAACCATGGCAGTGCCTGTGTGCTTTTCCATTGTTTCTATGCAAAATCATATGCGAATTCGCATTAAAATTCGCATACCAAAACCGCATGCGAATTTCCTATTAACTACATTGTATGCGAATAGCGGTATACGGTATGCGAATTCTGATGGCTCTGCCGTGCAGATTTTTTTCTGCACAGAAAAACGCTCAGAAATCCTGACAAGTGGAAACAGTCCCATCCACTTGTATTGTCTATGCAAATCTGCATGCAGGAAACGCATGCAGATTCGCTCTAGTGGAAACGGGCCCTGAACCCAACACTATCTATTTCCACACTAACCCTCCCGTTACCAATGCCTAACCCTAACTGACTACCCCCCCCCCCCCCCCCCTGCAATATCCACCGTTATCACCGGCATCCAAATGGCCTACTTCAGGCAGGGCTGTGAATTCGATACAAAAATCATCCAACTCCTCGACTTCGACTTCTTAGTCTAATACTTACCGGTGCTGTTGGCTTAGTACAAAAATAATCTGACTCCGTCTCCTCAGTTTATGAAACCACCCACTCCAACTCAAAATTGCTCTGACTTCTCGACTTTTCCATAGCCCTGGCTTCAGGTTTGGGTTGGTGAGAGAGAAATACATGGCAGGTTCATGCAGGTAGAAAGAATGCAGTTTTCAGCATGCAGGTTGGCTGAGTGGATGAAGCGCGGGGCCTGTGCCTGGGATTTGCACATGTAATACTGCTGTATGGAGGTGTGGGGGGACAAAGAGTCCTATTTTACCTAAAACCGTCTCTGGTACCTGGTGGATCATTTTGCTGTGGTAAATTTTGAAGTAGCACATGAGCAAAGAAAAATGCAGGCGCCTCTCAATTAAAGCATACCAGGACTGGCAAGTAACATGATGAGATAAACATGGGTACTTATAATGCCTACTTAGAGTTTCCCTGTGATCCCTTCTTTTATTGTAAGGGTTAACAGACCAGTGCTTTAGATATGCAAATGAGGCAGTGGTAGTGCAGTCCAGTACAGGAGTGTTATGCTGGGCATACACCATGAGGTTTTTTGTTGGCAGATAGGTGGCTCGACAGATAATTTCTGATTGATCGGAAAATCAATTGGCCAGTAAATCTGCTGAAAAATCTCATCATGTACTCCCAGCATTAAACAGCTCAAAAGCTTTATGAGAGATAAGCTTTGTGAATCAACCCTTGCATTACTGGTTCATTCCTTTGACTGCTGGTAGTTTTGTCTTCTCACTGGTTTGCTAAAAAATCGCCAGGGGGCAGCAAATCTTTTTTTTTAAAAAAATTTTTTTCATGTAGGTAGATAGCCGCTGCTCAGCGGCATCCCCCCAGCCCCTCCGATCGCCGCCGGCGATCGGCGATCTGGAGATCCCGTTCAAAGAACGGGATCTCCTGGAGGGCTTCCCCCGTCGCCATGGCGACGGGGCGGGATGACGTCACCGACGTCATCGACGTCGTGACGTCAAAGGGGATTCCTATCCACCCCATAGAGCTGCCTGGCACTGATTGGCCAGGCAGCGCACGGGGTCTGGGGGGGGGCTGCGGCGCGACGGATAGCGGCGGATCGGCAGGTAGCGGCGGCGATCGGGCACTGCACGCAGCTAGCAAAGTGCTAGCTGCGTGCAGCAAAAAAAAAATTATGCAAATCGGCCCAGCGGGGCCTGAGCGGTGCCTTCCGGCGGCATAGCCCGAGCTCAGCTCGGGCTTACCGCCAGGAAGGTTAATAGGAAATAAATATGGCCGCCCCCATATCCCTCTCACTTAATTTCCCCTTAAAGCAAACCTGAATTGAAAATAAACTTATGAGATAATAAATAGGTGCAGTAATAATGGTACATAGAACTTCCCTGCACTCCCACATTCTTATTTTCAATGTTAGGGCTGCAATTGTTTGTGTAAACAGCAGCCATGACAGTGTGAGGTAGAATGTGGTTCATTCACTCCCCACACAGAAAGATTTAATTACCAAAATTGAAGTTTACAGCACTGTGTTATTATCCGAGGTTGTAGTGCAGACAGATACAAGTATTTTGCCTGCTATTTAATTTTCAGGAGAGCCAGGGCTGCATTGACCGCTGTTTGACTCCCTCATTTGCATTGATAAAACCACAGTTTTTTTAACACCTGCAGTACAAAACAAAAGTGTACACAGGCAGGTTCTAAGTAGGCTTGGGACTATACACTTTAAGATGCAGGATCAGTCATTGTATGTGTAGGTAGATGCAGGCGTACATGAAAAAAAACACCTGGAAGAAAGTACTTAGGGGCTAGGCGCTAGTAGAACATCGCTAAAATTAGCGATATTCTGCTTCTGGATTCCGATAGTAAAATATCATAATCTTTACCGATATTTCACTATGACTAAACCTAACCCTACTCTCACACAGAACCTTCACTCTAACCCTGTATCCTCTCCTGGTGGCGCATTTGCTTAGCTCCCCCTGGTGGTGCCTAACCCTAACCCCCCTAGTGGCACCTAACCCTAACCCCCTCCTGGTGGTGCCTAAATCTTAATCTTCCCCCGCCGCAGTGGGCGCCGAGTCTACCCGCTATGCAAAGCTGCACAGGCGCAATTTGTATAGCGGGACGACTCGGCGCCCGCTATTTCATCAGGCACCACCGTGCACCCAACTTTACGGCCGCTGGTAGGTGCCCAATGAAATAGCTGAGGGGTCATGTATGAGAGTATCAAAGAAAGGTTGCTGAACACAGAATACTATGACAGTGAAGAAAATACAAATCCACCATGACTGCTTGTGATTCTCTCACAGAGGTTCAGGTGTACAGGATGGGGTATTCTTGATTTGCTCAAAAATGTTTGATTTTTGACAACAGTAATCTGGTGTGTTTAGGTGGCTTAACTTGTTACACACAACATAGTTATTACTTTGAAGGGGCTTTCACATGACAGTACCAGTCATCACAGGTTTTTAGGAATTTTGTTGCGTAACAAATGTATAAGATGCCACATGGCTGTACATCAATAATCTCACACATACTGCAGCAACCACATCTGCAGCTGAATGGATTCTGTCATCTGTAACAATCAGTAGCTCTTGGGATGGGATTCCTGCCAATCAGGCTTAATCTGTTGTGTCCATGACAACATCATGTTGTCACCGTACTGAATCTTAGTTCAGCCTCCGAATGGCACATCAAAGAGGTACAAAACGATGGAGATTAAGAATCCTGCATTTGGCGGAACACAAAGGAAAGGAACTTTGTGATTTGCGTGCCAGCCGGATAGCTTTGTTTCTGCTTTTGAAAAGCGTTGTGAATTAAATAGTGAAGAGCCCCTGAGTCTCTTGATAACCATGGAAATACACATTTCTCTCATGTAGAATACAGCTACCTGTAAAGCATTGACTATTAGCTTCTATTGTGAGGTGCAGATTGAGTAGTCAGGCATAAGAGAGATTCCCTGAAGTGCTGGCTGTTCTTTCATTTTCCCCAAAAAGTGGGCCATGTGGCTCAGGAGGTAAGCATACTTCCTTCAGGTGGTAAACCACAGCTCTGGAGACGTTAGGATGTGTAAGCCTCATTCCCTCCTCCCCTCCTCCCCCTCTCTCCTTCTAGTCTTTTTTTCCTCACAAGCAAATACTTGGTTAGGCCTAGTACATATTATACATCGCAAGCGCTGAGCACCTTATTAATGAGCGCTTTTTAAAGCGATTTTTCTGCCGGTTTTTGAGCGACTTGCGCTTTTGTTTGGCTATTAGCGCTTTTTTTTTTCAGGAAGTGAACTCTTTGACGGGGAACTGAATCTCTTTAATGTAGTTTGTTATTAAAAGTGCTCACAAAATCGCTTAACCAATCGATTTTTAAAGCGCTTAGCAATTTTCCTATACCTTCTATTGAAGCGCAAACGCTCTGAAAGTGGTGCAGGACCCGCGTTTTTGATTGGAAAGAAAACTCATCATGAGAACACTCACATTGAAGAACATCACTCAAGTGCTTTTAAAGCGCTTTTTAAAATTACCAGTGCTTAAAGGATACCCGAAGTGACATGTGACATGAGATAGACATGTGTATGTACAGTGCCTAGCACACAAATAACTATGCTGTTTTCCTTTTTTTCTTTCTCTGCCTGAAAGAGTTAAATATCAGGTATGTAAATGGCTGAATCAGTCCTGACTCAGACAGGAAGTGACATTACATTTCTAACATTGGCCGCTGCGGCCACTTCGCACATTGGCCGGCCAGAACCCGAAGTGGCTGGCCAGAACGCGAAGTGGCCACACTTCGGGTTCTGGCCGTAACATATACACATGTCTATCTCATCATGTCACATGTCAGTTCGGGTATCCTTTAAAAAAAAACTCAAAGTGCTCATAGTGTGAACAAGCCCTTAGAGTAGCATAGCTTAGGAGCTCTGGACTCCAGTGAGAGTTTTACATTGGGTTCCCTCAAATGCTCTATACATAACAATTGCTATATGGAGCACCAAAACCTGCCAAAGACAGCTGAAGTATCAGAAGTGTAGGCTGGGGAAGAGAACTGTCTACTAATGGTTACAACCAATCAAAGCGCATACAGAGGTGATCAGCACCAATACTTGTATTGCCCAGTGGGAATATTGATCCCATTCAGCTCATGGCTACTCCTCCTTCCCACCCCAACCATGTTGATGAGAGGAAAGAACAGCCTTTCACCATCAGCATTTGATGAATAAGACGATCAAACTTTAATCTAGTCTAGCCTTAGTTTTAATAGATCTTCATTAGATTCAATGTTTTCATTGAAACTATCAAATGTGCATTGAGTAGGGATACCGAGAGGCAGGAGACACACTTGAATCCGCAGCTAAATATTTCCACTCAAGATTCTTTGCATTTTCAGCACACTTGGTTGACAGCAGCTCACTGTTGGCAATAGTAATTTCAATAGGAGTTGCATGCAGTGTGCAAATAAAAAGCCGGCCTGCTTGCGGAAAAATGACATTGACGGTATTCGATTGCAATTGTCCATAGAGAATGATTTAAAGTGCGCTTTCACATGCTGTGATTGCCTCAAGTGTGATCCGTGCCTCAGACTACTTCTACTCTATGGCCTGTTCACAGTACTGCGTTGTAAACGTGTAACAGATCACGGTATTCTAACTCACTGCATGCAGCTTTGAATTACACTCTCTCCCATCATAACGTGTGCCTTATGCAACTGACCACTGGGAACCTAGCCTAAATGTAATAAATACGAGGGCATTCCTTATTGTGGCTGGATAGTGTACTGGTTAAGGGAACTGCCTTTGACATGGTAGACAAGGGTTTGATCCTGGCCAGGGTCTGTAGCTCTTGAGTGCTTTCAGTCCGACAGGAGAAAAGCACCATCCAAATGTTCATATTATTACTGATATTCAATCGCAATTCCCATTTTTCTGTACAAGTGACACAGGAAGGAGCTTGGGGGGTGTTCTGGGCCACAGCTTTACAGAAACAATATTCTTAGACCAATCAATATTGAAATCTCATTTAATAGGTGCAAGTGCTTGGTGGCAGAACAGATAAGCAATCAATATCGGGCAAATATCAATCATCTACCTGATCTACCATGGATTGACTGGTGTGTCAGAAAGATGGGAGAGAAGAGAGCGCCTCTGTGGTGCAATTCCTTTAATTCAGTTTGCAAATTGCAAAAGAAATGCAATTACAAGACCGCATAAATTTGCAAGCGTATCGCTCATGCCCAATTCTCCACTCCTCAGATGTCGACCGAGGCCAGCAGGGGACATCAACAAGTGTACCTCTGAGGTCTGGAGTCCAGGCAAGCTCCGTGTGGCGAGTGATAATCATGTCATTATCACCCGTCATTATCACCCGCCACATGGAGCCACAACGTGCGTGCATTTCTTTTGCAATTTGCAAACTGAATTAAAGGTATTGCACCATAGAGGGGCTCTCTTCTCTATCCTTTTTCTGATACAGACACTTGTCAAATTCCACCACTGTGAAAGCTGCACTGGATGCTACCTTTCCTCCTTTCATTGTCTGACACTGGTATTGGAGAACTGGTTCACTTTGAACATAACATTCTTTAACCCTGGTTGTAACACACAGCACATATATCTGGCTGTTATATTGAATAGTGTGTGTCTGGCTTAAGAGATGTATGAAATTCACATTTGAAATATGAGGTGTGGCTTTACATGCACATAAATAATTTAGCTGTACATAATATACAATGCTTCACATGAGGAGAATATAGATAGGCAATGAGGTGATCTGGAATTTATAGGGTGTATATGCATTGCATTACATTTGAGTAGGCATATAATTTATGTTTGAATTAAACAATACAATACAATAACAATAACATTTCTTTAGTGCTTTTCTCCCATGCAAGAAAGCCATGCAAGAAAGAACTTCTAAGAAAGCAGAACAGAAAAGGCTGCATTTGGGAAAATAGCAGAACTCAGATAGACGTTAAAGGGGCACTATGGCAAAAAAAATTAAAATCCTACTAATATAATAAATGGGAAAGTTCGGATGTTTGGATGTTTGTTACTCGATCACGCAAAAACGGCTGTACGGATTTGAATGAAATTTGGCGCACACATAGTACATTACCTGGAATAAAGTATAGGATACTTTTTATTCCCATAACCAAAAAGAGACAAATACAAATTTCACTGGAAAATGTAAACTGCAGCCATACACTGTTACACTGGAGGTGTGTTTAGCTTCTAAGGGTAGAATGGTTAATTTGCATATATTCAGCAGTGATGCACTGGGAGACATCTCAAGCTCACTCCAACCTGAATTATCGCAAATTCTTTCTGTTTTAAGAAAGCAAACGTTTGTTTTTCCTAACATCTTAGTAAGGGGGCTTTTAGGACCATTGTAGTCCCTTACACACTCCAATGAGTTCTGGGTCACCATGAGCTTGCTGGGTAGCATGTCCCTCTCGGTGTTACAAGCCCTACTGCATAGAGCCAAATTAATCCATGCCATGCACTGATGAGGATCAAACAATCCAAAACAGTCTGTATGCGTGTTGGATTATTATGGCTCTGTACAATTTAACAAGCTGACACATCATTGCATTCCAGCGGTTCTGGAGGTGTGTTTAGCTTTTAAGGGTAACAATGGTTAATTTGCATATTTTCAGCAGTGATGCACTGGGAGACATCTCAAGCTCACTCCAACCTGAATTATCGCAAATTCTTTCTGTTTTAAGAAAGCAAACTTTTGTTTTTCTTACACTGTTAATGGTAGGGTTCTCAAACTTTGCACAGTTGGTTGTTGGGTGACTAGGGTTATTATTCAGAAAAGTGGTTGGAGCCTATAAAAGACAATCAAAATTCACCTAATGATTTTCAAGGGGAATATTTACATTTCTGCCATTCTTGCACTGTTAATGGCACAAGCCTCAAACCTGGTATAGTTGATCATTGGGTGACTGGGGTTCAATTTCAGAAAGGGGGTGGAGCCACAAATAGCCAATCAGATTTGTTTCATTCCAATGCAAATTATTGTTGCCAAACACCGCAAAGCTCACAAACTTGGTAATTGAGTAATTGATTAATTGTGTGTTAGGGTTAGGAAAGTGGGCACAGCCAACACCAGCCAAATACATAAGCGGGCAACGCCGGGTCATAAGTGGGCGGAGACAAATACAAATTTTACTGGGAAAATGTAAACAGCAGCCATTCTTACACTGTTAATGGTAGGGTTCTCAAACTTTGCACAGTTGGTTACTGGGTGACTGGGGTTAATATTCAGAAAAGTGGGTGGAGCCTACAAAAAACAATCAAAAATTACCTATTGATTTTTCAGGGGAATATTTAATTGCTGCCATTCTTGCGCTGTTAATGGCACAAGCCTCAAACCTGGTACAATTGATCATTGCGTGACTGGGGTTTAAATTTATATAAGGGGGTGGAGCCCCAAACAGCCAATCTGATTTGTTTCATTTTATTATTATTATTATTATTTAGCATTTATATAGCGCCGACATATTACGCAGCGCTGTACAGTGTATATATATATTTTCTTGTTGCTAACTGTCCCTCAAAGGAGCTCACAATCTAATCACTACCATTGCCATATGTCTATATTATGTAGTGTATGTACTGTAGTCTAGGGCCAATTTTAGGGGGAGCCAATTAACTTATCCGTAGGTTTTTGGAATGTGGGAGGAAACCGGAGTGCCCGGAGGAAACCCACGCAGACACGGAGAGAACATACAAACTCTTTGCAGATAGTGTCCTGGCTGGGATTCGAACCAGGGACCCAGCGCTGCAAGGCGAGAGAGCTAACCACTACGCCACCGTGCTGCCCTATATTTTAATGCAGGTTATTGATGCCAAAGACCGCAAAGCTCACAAACTTGGTCATTGAGTAATTGAGTAATTGTGTGTTAGGGTTAGGAAAAGTGGGCGCAGCCAACACCAGCCAAATACATAATCGGGCAATGCTGGGTCATCAGTAGGCGGAGACAAATACAAATTTCACTGAGAAAATGTAAACTGCAGCAATTCTTACACTATTAATGGTAGGGTTCTCAAACTTTGCACAGTTGGTCACTGGGTGACTGAGATTAATATTCAGAAAAGTGGGTGGAGCCTACAAAAGCCAATTAAAATCCACCTATTAATCTTTAAGGGGAATATTTAATTGATGCCATTCTTGCACTGTTAATGGCACAAGCCTCTTGCACTGTTAATCACCTGTACCTGGTACAGTTGGCCATTGGGTGGTTGGTGTTCAAATTCAGAAAAGGGGTGGAGCCACAGCCAATCAGATTTATTTTATTTCAATGCAAATTATTGATGCCAAAGACCTCAAAGCCCACAAACTTGGTCATTAAGTAATTTTGTGCTTGGGTTAGAAAAAGTGGGCGGAGCTAGCACCAGCCAAATACATACCTGGGCAATGCCGAGTCTTCAGTGGGCGGAGACAAACACAAATTTCACTGGGAAAATGTAAACTGCAGCCATTCTTACACTATTAATTGTGGGGTTCTAAAACTTTGCACAGTTGGTCACTGAGTGACTGGGATTAATATTCAGAAAAGTGGGTGGAGCCTACAAAAACCAATCACAATTCACCTATTGATTTTCAAGGCAAATATTTAATTGCTGCCATTTTTGCACTGTTAATGGCACAAGCCTCAAACCTGGTACAGTTGATCATTGGGTGACTGGGGTTAAATATTTAGAAAAGGGGTGGGGCTACAAACAGCGAATCAGATGTGTTTCATTTCAATGAAAATTATTCATGCCAAAGACCACAAATCTCACAAACTTGGTCATTGACTATTGACTATTGTGTGTTAGGGTTAGAAAAAGTGGCCACAGCCAACAGCAGCCAAATACATACCCGGGAAACATCAGGACATCGGTGGGTGGAGAAAAATAAAAATTTAACTGCCAGAATGTAAACTGCAGCCATTCTTACACTGTCTGTCAATGGCAGGGTTCTTAAACTTTGCACAGTGGGTGACTGGGATTAATATTCAGAAAAGTAGGTGGAGCCTACAAAAGCTAATCAAAATTCACCTATTGATTTTCAAAGTAGTGGAGCCACAGCCAATTATTGATGCCAAAGACCGCAAAGCTCACAAACTAGGTAATTGTGTGTTAGGATTAGAAAAAGTGGACAGAGCTAACACTAGCCAATTACATACCCGGGCAACGCCGGGCGACCAGCTAGTTAAAAATATATGCAAACAGAGATACATAAGAAGTACGTTTATCAGAATCAGAATCAGAATCATTTTATTTCGCCAAGCATGACTGGGTCAAGCCCGGAATTGGGTTTGGCACAAGGAGCGGTACATAGAAGGAAAGGCAGGAAAAACGTTAGAATGACAGTAGTACCTTATACACAATATAGACATACACAATATACAATCAACATTAGAACATATAGCTCAGTATTCCTCTTTCAAAAACAAAAAAACACTGCTGAAGTCTACCGCTCTTATGCAGGTGGCAGGGCGCTGATGGAGGGTGGTAGAATGTTCAGGGAGTTCAGGAGGCTAACGGCCATCGGGAAGAAAGAGTTCTTGTGTCTGGTGGTCTTGGTGGGGATGGCCCGGAGTCTCCGACCCAGTGGAAGTGGGGTGAAAAAACAGTGGCCTGGGTGAGAGAGGTCACCTGCAATCCTCAGTGCCCTGGCTTGCAGTCTCGTTGTATACAGGTGGTCAAGTGGGGTCAGAGGTCTCCCAATGATCCTCTCCGCCGACCTAATGATCCTCTGTAGTTTGTGCCTGTCACTGACGGTGGCTCCCGCATACCAGACCAAGATGGCGGAGCAGAGGATAGATTCAATGGTGGCAGTGTAAAAGCATTTTAGAATCTCCTGCGCCATGCCGAATTTCCGCAGTTGGCGTAGGAAGAAGAGTCTCTGCTGGGCTTTCCGTTGGGTTGACGTGATGTTGACTCTCCAACTCAGATCGCTGGAGATGTAGGTGCCCAGCAGGCGGGCGCAGGGCACTATGGCCACCTCAGTGCCATCGATGTAGATGGGCGGTGGGGTAGGAGCCGACTTCCTAAAGTCAATTATAAGCTCGACGGTTTTGGCCGTGTTGAGCACCAGGCTGTTCTCCTTGCACCAGTGGCATAGTCTTTCCACCTGCTGCTGGTAATCCTGGATGTTGTCCTTGGTGACGAGGCCGACAATGGTGGTGTCATCCGCAAATTTTACGACTTTGACAGAGTCTATCGTGGATCTGCAGTTTATTTCCATAGTAAACTGAGTTATAAATTACTTTTCCCCTATGTTGCTGTCACTTACAGTAGGTAGTAAAAATCTGACAGAAGTGACAGGTTTTGGACTAGTCCATTTCTGTATAGGGGATTCTCAGGGATTTATTTATTTTTAAAAGCAGTTAGTGAATTGCAGTTGCTCTGTCCAACTTCCAAAAAAACTGTGTAGGGAGCAGGGAAGCTTGCCAGCATCATTGTTTAAATCCTTTTTTAGGGAATATCTTTAAAAAAATAAAAGCCTTGCTGAGAATCCCCTATGAAGAGATGGACTAGTCCAAAACCTGTCACTTCTGTCGGATTTCTAATACCTACTGTAAGTGACAGCAACATAGGAGAAAAGTAATTTATGACTCCTTTTACTCTGGAAAAAATGTACTTCTTATTTGTATATGTTTGCACATATTTTAAATGTTAAAAATTTTCGCCATAGTGCCCCCTTAACAGTGTTCCGTAATGATGATGAAGTTTAGATATTCATTTTGCCCATACTGTTTGCATGCTACTATGGAGATCCTAGCAAGTTAGATGGTGAGAAAGTTAGGTTTACCAGGATCAGCAAGTATTCTTTGTTTCTGAACAACATAGGAAGTTTAACCAAACTAACTCCCACCTAAGAACCACTGTCATAAATGTAAGGTTATTTTTATTATGACATTATAAGAAAATCAGTATTTCAATATACATGGCTGCCCTTTTCTTCTGTCAGAGCAGCCTTTCAGTCACAGAGCTGAATTCCTGTCTCTTCACTGCTTTTCTGTGAGGGCAGCGCCAGGTCAGGACATGCCATATTTAGTCATAGGTAAACAGAAGACAGATAGATGGCCATACATCTCTCGACTTGGAAGCCGATCGACCATTCAGATTCGATAATTATTATTGAGGTTATTATCAAATTGGATGAAAATGGGTGCCGCCAAGAGCATGCTCAATTGATGATGCGATCAATTTCTGCCCAATTGATCGGACATGCTGAAATATCTATTTAATAAGATCCAACAATTCTATTCTTCCTGTAGTTGCTGTTCGCCCCTATTCCTTCTAATGGACTGTTCCTGAATTATGCGCATATTTATTTATTTATTGTATTTATAAAGCGCCCACATATTATGCAGCGCTGGTCACGTGTACATCATAAGTAAGAAAACTTTCTAGTAATGCAGTTTTCTTATTGGGAAAAATACTCTAAAATGCTGCTGATTTTTGTTAGGACTTTATTTACTGTCTATCCCATTAAATTCACAATAATGGTCCTTTAAATTCTTAAAGCATACATCATAACAAGCATGTATTGTGGTGGAGCTTAATGGGATGTTAAGCGGGACATAAAGGCATTTTGGCAGATGTTAACCTTTTGAAAATACACTGAAACCATATTAACTCAATAAAAGAGAGTAGATTTCATCCCTTCCCCTTCCTAATGCTTTTTAGCATTTGTTTGCTGCCAAATTGCAGATTCAAATAAAAATCCCCAACTGTAGTGGGCTTGAAAGTCCCAGCATGCTTTGGTTGGGCATGTTAGGCCGTGTGGTTCCACTTCTGCTTTCCAGTGATAATTTAATATGTGCCTGTCATTCAGATCGATAGAGCTGTAGTCACATGATCTATCTCCTATCTCAGAAAAAGATGGTAAGACACTTTCCATCTTTCTAATTTAGGAGAGAACAGAGAGACACCCCCAGACTGTGGAAAGGGCATGTTCTTCCTACACTGTGGACTTTCCTGAGAGACCGGCTCCCAGCTTCCCATTGCGCTTCCCAAGAGCTGAAATATGAGCTGTGGTGAGTCGCATTGTCCACCTCAGAGGGCGTGGGGGAGGCCATTTTGTATTCATTCATCGTTTTTTATTTGATGTATGGGAAACCAAGCCATACTTTTTTCCAGTCCTTCAGTTTCAACCACATTAACATGCTTTTCCCAGAATGCTTTTCAATTCTGTATCCATGACATTACTAACTGTGCATGCCATTACTAGTCTGTGGAGTTCTATGGATCTCAGGGATAGTATAGATGTTGTTTTTATACTTATTTAATATATGGATAACTCTGACACACAAGTTCAGTTTTAGACCCCTGGGCCCAGGGATGGCAGACAAGAGACTGCCACTGTGAGAAGAACAGATAAGTTTGTGGTGCATATACTATGGCAGGCTGAATAAGCCACTGTGCTATTATAACGGTGGATATAAGCTCATAGTGTTTACTGCAGTTTTTATTACTTTTTTTTTCATTTGTTCTTTCTAAAGCAAGATAAAATGTGCAGCACAGTAAGGTCTTTCAGTTGCGTGTGGTCCGGTATTGGTCATGGAGAGAATCCGAAGACATAACAACAAAAGTTATTTAGGTGATACCTTTAAAGTGAATGTGTACCAGTTTAAAAATAAAATAAAAAAGTCAGATACTCACCTAAGGAGAGGGAAGGCTCGGTCCTAATGAGCCTTCCCTCTCCTCTCACGGTGCCCGGTCCCGCACAGGATCCCGAGCAGCAGTATTCGACCAGTTCGGTCAAATACTGCCACTTCCGCCACCGAAGGGAGGTTTCGGAAGCCTTCGGGAGCACTCGGGCTCCCGAGGATGGGCCGCTCCATAGTACGCATGCACGAGCGTCCTCTATGACGCAATCGCGCGTGCGTATTATGGAGCGGCCCGTCTTTGGAAGCCCAAGTGCTCCCGAAGACCTCCGAAGTCCCTGCGGCTTTGGACGCGCACGGGGGGAGCCAGCGCAGCACCGAGGGCACCGGCAGAGGAGAGGGAAGGCTCATTAGGACCGAGCCTTCCCTCTCCTTAGGTGAGTATCTGACTTTTTTTATTTTTAAACTGGTAACCATTGGTTTTAATGACTAATAACTGTACAAGATTTCTTTTCAAGCTTTTGAAACTTTAAAGTGAACCAGAGATCAAAACAAGTAAAGAATTGATACTTACCCGGCACTTCCTCCAGACTGGTCGCGACTGAGCCTGCTACCGTGGCTGATTGCGGCTGAACGGCAGACCGCGGGAGGACGGCGAGGGACTCAGACGAGCTTATGGGGCTGGAGGAACGTAAGTATCAATTTTTTACTTGATTTGATCTCTGGTACACTTTAAGTTTCTTCTTAAGACATGATAGAGAACGGAGTCAGATCCAGTTCTATATCATGTCTGAAGAAGAAACAGAGTTGAAAGCTTGCAAAGCAATCTTGTTGTCTGTTGGTATGTTGACCACAATAGTTCCAGTATTATTGTAATACAGAAGTGCAGTAACAGCTGCACATGAAGCATACATGCCTCATGTAGATTTAGGCTGCATTATAAGACTCAGGGACAGGGCCGGATTTAGGCCAAGGCCTGCTAGGCCATGGCCTAGGGCACCACAGGAGGAAGGGCACCAAAGCAGCAGGCTAAACTGGTGCAGCATTTGCAAGCTTGCAAATGCTGATCGCATCATTCTGCTGCTAGATGCCTGTGCAGCAGCCAGCTTGCTTTCTGTGCACGTTTGCATTGGGGGGGGCGGCTATGGACTTGGGCAGCATTGGAGACGGAAAGGAAGAGGAAGCTTCTGCACTGGAGAAGAGCGGAGAAATGAGTGATAACTGAACGCTGCTGTGGTGTGAAGGCGAGCTAACTACCTATACTGAAAGATGTGGGGGGTGGGGTGGAAAAGGATGGATTAAGGGAGTCATTTGGCTACCTATACTGGAGGGAAAGGGGGGAGGAGTCATCTGGCTACATACTAGAGGAAAGGGGGGAGGGGTCTTCAGGCTACCTATACTGGAGGGAAAGTGGGAGAAGTCATTTGGCTACCTATATTGGGGGGTCATCAAGCTACCTATACTAGAGGGAAGGGGTCATCCGTTACCTATACTGAAGGGGGTGGCTGGTAACAGTGGCCTAGGGCGGTAAAAAGTACAAATCCGGCCCTGCTCGGGGAATGTTTACACTATTGTTCTGTGAAATAAAATGTGAGTTATAATTGCACAGCAATGGTCTGTGATATTCCCACGATGAGTCTATTAACATTGGCGCCCTGGATTCTCTACACGCCGGGTTCTGTCATAATTGGAAAAAACACAGAATCCAGGCTCATCATCTCAGGTTACAATATTTAAATAAGTAATAAGGGAGGTGTCAAGGGGGGTGTGGCCAACAAAGCTGCAAAAACAATTAACCCTTTGTACACTCACATGCAAATGCTTTCATGCAAATCAATCAACCAGGAACCACTGCTATCCCTACAGCTAAGTTGGCTCCTGTCTATGACTATTGTCAGTATGCACACAGCTTATGCTGGTGTGTGCATGGTGCACATGGATGTATTGTGTTAGCTCCCTTGTGGGATTGTCCTAAAGCTGGCCACTAACGGTCCAATTTCTAGCGAAAAATCGTTCGAGCGATCAGAAATTCTGATCGGACGAAAAATCGTTCACTACACCAAGAAAATCCAAATTTTCGTTCGACGAAAATTCATTCGGGCGACATTTTTTTTCACTCGTTCATAATCGATTCTGTCCACCAATGGAAATTATTTACAACCAATCCGATCAGAATTTCTGATCGCTCGAACGATTTTTCGCTAGGAATTGGACCGTTAGTGGCCAGCTTAAGAGAGGATGGCAGGATATGAGCTCCTAATCTCTAAATAGTTTTGATGCACTAAAGGCCTTGTTCACATTGCGTTCCGCTCACGTCAGCGTTCGCATTCGTCTTTTTTTTTTTTTCCGATTCCCGCCACTTGGGAGGGTGTTGCTTTTTTTTGTGAAAAGCGCTTTTCTAAGCGATTATCTAGAGTTTTTTTAATTCACTCTCTGACCCTCCTGAAAACGCCCCTAGTGTGAACGATCCCTAAATGCTTGTATGTTAGTACTATGCATGTTATAGGTCCAGAGTTAGGACACATGATCCCTAAATGCTTGTATGTTTGTACTATGCATGTTACAGGGCCAGAGTTAGGACACATGATCCCTAAATGCTTGTATGTTTGTACTATGCATGTTACAGGGCCAGAGTTAGGACACATGATGCCTAAATGCTTGGATGTTTGTACTATGCATGTTACAAGGCCAGAGTTAGGACCCATGATCCCTATATGCTTGGATGTTTGCACTATGCATGTTACAGGGTCAGAGTTAGGACACATGAATTCTGGCGTGTATTTGACTATGCTCATTGTAACAAATCCGCTGGCTTTTAGCTGTATGGATAGCAGGGGTTCCAGGATTATTGATTTGCATGAAAGCATTTGCATACGCGCGTGCAAAGGGTTAATTGATTTTGGGGTTCCATCATAATACCGCCATCCCAGCGTAATAACCGAGGTAAGAATGTGACTTTCTCTCCTTTTAAAGTCACAGGTTTGCTTTAAACGCAGAGAATTGAGAGAATGCATTTCACAAAACAGAATGCCAGCTTGTAGAGTTACATTTCACTACTCTCAACTTGTCGATCCACTTTGATCAATAGGCTATTATTTATTTATTCACTGTTCAAATTTCCAGTAAAGAAAATACTGCAAGGTTATTGTTACTTTGGATGAGTTCCCACTTTAAGAATACTTTGTCCTCAGTGAGTGCAACCTGTGCATTATTTTCATACTTCGATAAGAAATGCAAGCAGAATTATAATGGTCCTTCAAGTGCTGGTACTTAACATTCTCTTTCCTGCAGAAACATGGCATTCTGGGCTTTCTCCAGTCATAAATAACATAATCTGTGCCAAACCTTTCACTGCTCAGTTCCTGCTGAAGGGTAAGAACACTGCCAAGACATTAGCACTCAATCTCTCCAAACCCTTCAGTGGCTATGTGACTCCAGCCTTGTGATTTGTCAAATCACATTATTTTAGGAACCGCATTCTACAAAAAGCTAAACATTACTGTGCTTCATCTACCATTTATCAGTTGAAAAGGCCAGGACTGACACATTTTAGGATCATTATTACTTAAAGCAAACATGAAGTGAAAATAAACATATGAGATAATGAAGTGTATGTATAGTACAGCTAAGAAATAGAACATTAGGAGCAAAGGAAAGAGTATCATATTGTTTTCCAGTACAGGAAGAATTAAGAAATTTCATTTGTTATCTATGGAAAAGAGCTTCTCTGAGCTATTCAACCTGCTGGGTGGAATACAGTCTTGTTTTCTGAAGCATGAGAAACAGTGTGAGACAGTTTGTGATAAGGTTTTACTGCAGGAAAGTTCAAAGGGTCATTATTTCTGCTTTGTTTTATAGCTTAAAAGACAAAGGGCCATTTTCTATTGCTGAACTCGCCAGCGCTAAGCACTGGCGAGTTCTTAACTTAGGCGATGGGGGCATCACCTAATCTAATTAAACTTTAGACCCCCCCAGGCGGAAAAGAACTCGCTTGGGCGATATAATCGCCCAGCGAGTTCTTAACACCGAATCCAATTACCCTTATCATGTCTCCATGAGCGTTAGCTTAGACCTGCAAAAAGCAGGTCTAAACTAGCTAACGCATGTCGTCGTCGCCGCAGTATCTGGGGGTCTCCTTTAATAAATGAACCAATAAAATGGCTCAGACAGCGGACCAATGGGGAGCCCAGGCTGCAGATTCAAAGATGCTTTGCCCAGGCTCCTTCTATGCGGACAGTAATTACAGTGTTAGATACACTGTAATTACGCGACGGATTTTGCGGCGAGAGGCGGCGGGTGATCTGCGGCGGTATGTATGCCAATAGGGGTGCCGGTGCAGAGCTGCGTGGGGGCTTCTAAACTGTGCGGCGACCCGACGGGGAGCTCTGGGGGTCTCCTTATTAAAGGAGACTCCCAGATGCTGCGGCGGAAGATGGCGGCGGATGTTAGGCGGGCGAGTGCGCATGTGTGGGGAGTGAGGCCGTTGTGCTGATGGACAGCACCACAGCGTAAACCTCACTCCCCATCGCTTGGTAAAAGGGAGCATCGCTCAGGCTTTCGCCTGAGTAATGCTCCCTAACGATCGGCCATCGCGCAAAGGATATGGGCAATAGGATTTGCCGGTAATCCTCGCGCGATGGCAAGGTGATAAGTAGCTCGCATCTGCAAGCCACTTATCACCTTGAATAGGATATGGCCCCTAGTGTGCTTTTAAAACTGCAACTGTGACAGCATGATGCAGTGTTATAATAAAAGCTACATAACTGAAAATAAAAATATTCTTTCCTTTGCTACTAATGTTCTATTCATTATCCGCACTACACATTCAATTCATTATATCAAGTTTTTTTTTGCTTCAAGTTTGCTTCAAAGGCTCACTATTGTGAACATTTGTAAATGCATGAGTACACAAATAAGAAGGGCATTTCTCCCAGAATAAAACACACTATAAATTACTTTTCTTCTTTGCTGCTATTGCTTACAGTAGTCAATAAAAGTCTGACAAATCTGACAGGTTTAGGCTCCCTGCACCCTGCATGCGATTCCAATTTTTAATCGTTTTTTACGGGCGATTCCGATTTCTAATCGTTACTGCATGCTGCGTTTTTCTGTTGATAGCATTCATGGAAAATCGGAATCGCAAATCGGATTTGCAGTGTGCAGGGAGTCTTAGGGTCAGAGCATCTCCTCACAGGGGATTCTCAGTATCTTCTTTGGGCAGGAGCGCATGTTAGGATTGGGAGCGTTTTGACACATACAGCAAATGTTCCTGCTACACTGGTTATTGTAGTTAGTGGCGCGCTCAGGAATTGCACGCCGTTTGCATTTTGAGTTTGTGGGTTTTTTTTATTTTAAGTCGCATAGCAGTTTGCTTTTTCACCCACAAGATGCATGCATTTCCAAATAAATATATTTCACTGCAGTTTGAAATATTCTGAGTGATTGTAGGAAATCATGTGCAACATTGGGTAACCCAGAATGAATGCAGAGCACCCCCAAAATGCCAGAAAAGAAAACGCTCATTGAATTGCATGGAATCCTCAGAAAGGATCTATACAAAGATGTGTCAGCCAGGCTGCTTTCTTGCTTGCACAACTATTTAACTGGTGGACTGAGCAACTGCTGATCAGTATGTCATTTTGAAAATAAAGATAACCCAGAGAATTCCCCATGAGGCGATGGTCTAGTCCAAAACCTGTCAGATTTTTACTGCTCACTGTAAGTGACAGGAAGCACAGGAAAAAAGTAATTTATAGCTCATTTGATTCTGGGAGAAATGTACTTCTTATAAGTACGGTAGGCGTACACATCTATACTAAATGTTACAATTTTACACAATAGTGGTCCTTTAAGTGTAAGATCACTTAATGAATTGTGCTAATTTTTAACAGTTCTGTAGCTGTATTTGTGCCCTCAAATTGTTGCAGATGTCTGATACCATAGGTCTGATTTACAATAGCCACTAGGGGGGCTCAACTTGAATTTTGTGCGGATTTCTTATTTTGTCTATAGCATGGACCAGGGGCCCCAAATACAAATGCCGGCCGACAGAGTATTATCTTCTTAAAAAGATCAGAGGCTTTTTTTCATGCTTTCACTTCCTGATCACTGTGATTGGCTCACAGTTAGCAGGAGGTCAGGAGCCAATGAAACAGCTCCTGACCGATAGGAGGAAGCTCAGCTGTCACATGACAGCAGAGTTCACTTCCTCCAGGGGAAGCCATCATCTCGGGACCGCCGAAAGCCATAGAATCTACACACCATCAGAGTTAGAGAGCCACAGGTGCAGCATAGATTCTACTTACCGCAGTCCTGAACTGGTTAAAAAGTTTAATTGCAGGTAGAGATGGTCACTGACAGTGATATGTGGCGTTCTACAGTCAGTATTTTAGAAGAAAGCCTGCCGAAGACAGCTGAATAGGCAGAAGGCAGCGGGATAGAAGATACTGAGGATGAAAGAAGAAAGAAGTGTAGAGATGAAAAGAATGGAGGAAGAGAGAAGTATTCAGAGGATGACACAGGGGAAGAAATAAGAATGCAGAAAAGGGGATGAAAATCAGAAGAAAACATCATTTTTTTCCTCATTATTATTATTATTAAATATATTATTTGTGTTTTATTTCAAATAAAATATACATTTTACACTTCCTTATAAATAGGTAGAGAGTAAAAACATCCCCCTTGGTAATTGGCAGCCATCTGGGGTGTAATTATTATTCAATTCTGCCATAAGTCCCCACTAGTGCCACAAGTATGGGGTTAGGCCCTAGTAGGGACTTACAATGGACTCTAAGAGCTCTCCCCCATGTATGGGGTGTGGTTATCTCCACCATCCCTTGCACCAGGTGGGGAATGTACATAACACTGGACAAGGGCAAACTCCAAAGGTTCAACAACAGAAAATCTTGTACTGGGCATGCTCAAGATGCTCCCAGCGACGGGATCGAGAACACAGTGGCTGGTGACTGGCTCTGTTGCCAACATTGAAGCTTAGTCACTGTGGGGGACACGAGGATTGTTCAGTGATGGCGCGGGCACAGGACAGCTGCAGGGGGCTGGTAGAAGCCCCAGGTAAGTAAAACTATTTTCTTTATGTTCACTTTTAGGTTCCCTTTAAGCATATTTCTGATAACAGAGTTACACAGAAGTGGGGTGTGGTGAATGCACAGTGCAAAACGTAGCTACTCCTAAAGACAGGAAGTAGGTTATCTGAGGAACGGGACATCACAGAGAAATACTTAAAGCATGTGCATAATCCTGGTTCAGAGGAGATACAATTTATTTAAGAAGACATTTGCAATTAACTTTTTTTCCTTAGTTTGCCCCAACATTGTCAATAAAATGCCCTTTAAATAGAACCCGAGGTGGGTTTGAAGAATATGATCTGCCTATACAGCCCAGCCTCTGTTGCTATCCCAAACCCCCCTAAGGTCCCCCTGCACTGTGCAATCCCTCATAAATCACAGCCACGCTGCTGACAAACAGCTTGTCAAAGCTGGCTGTGTTTATCTCTATAGTGTCAGTCTGCTGCTCTCCCCGCCTCCTGCAGAACTCCTGTCCCCGCCTGCCTCCCTTCCCTCCCTGCTGATTGGAGGGAAGGGACGGGGCAGGGACCGGAGCTATGCAGGAGGCGGGGGAGAAGCTGAGACTGACGCTACAGATGTAAACACAGCCTCACAGCACGACTGTGATTTATGAGGGATTGCAGAGTGCAGGGGGACTTTATTGGGGTTTGGGATAGCAACAGAGGCTGGGCTGTATAGGCAGATCCAGCCTCTGTATGCAGATAACATTCTTTAAACCCACCTCGGGTTCTCTTTAAACCACCAGCAAACAAGAAAATAATCACTATAACTACAATAGTACTGTTTCACCTAAATTTTGATACTTTTTCAGTTGCAAAGTGCTGAAAAGTTATTTTAAATAGCAGATGAAAAATTATCTCCTAGGAGAAGACTCAAGAGAATAAGATAATTGCATATAGGCCCAGATGTTTAAAGAAAACCTGTAATGAGAAAAACCTCCCCTGGGGGGTACTCACCTCGGGTGGGGGAAGCCTCCGGATCCTATTGAGGCTTCCCCCGTCCTCCTCGGTCCCACGGCGGCGGAGAAAATCCTCCCAGAGCGGCAGGATGTAAATATTTACCTCCCGGGCTCCAGCGCAGGCTCAGTATCGGTTCTCCGCCTCGGAGATAGGCGGAAATAGCCGATCGCTGTCAGGCCGCTCTACTGCGCAGACGCAAGACGCCTGCGCAGTAGCGCGGACCCGACGGAGATCGGCTATTTTCGCCTATCTCCGTGCAGAGAGCCGCAACAGCGCCCCCGCTGGAGCCAGGGAAGGTAAATAAATCAGCGCTTGTCAGCTTTGTCGAGGGAGTATTCTGGGACACTTTGGGGGAGCCAGCGCTGGACTGCCTGCAGCTACAGCGGAGGGGAAAGCCTCATTGGGACCCTGAGGCTTCCCCCTACCAAGGTGAGTACCTCCCAGGGGACGTTTTTTTTGTTAAAGGGTCTCTTTAAAGAGGAACATTAGCAAAAAGGGGAAAAAAATCAATACATTGCAAAGTGAGACGTTAAAAATAGAATAGAGATCAAGAAATGATTGATATGTACCATGTTACTTTTTTCATATTGTTTAATCCACAATCAGCCTGCACATGATCATCTTTACTACTGGCAGACATGAAAAAAAGACTGCCTCAACTGCCATTATCTATAACCACACCCCCTAAGGCTCAACACACACCATACAATCTAGGTTGTTCAATCTTACCACTTTCATGTAGTATAAGAGCTTTTACAACCAATCATCCAAGGTATTTTCAATCTTTTGCCCCTTATACTACATAGATTTGGTAAATCTGTACAACCAAGATTGTATGGTGTGTGTTGAGCTTAACATAGGTCAAAAGGTTTTTTTTTAATTATTTTATAGACACATATGCACATAAGGAGATACTGGTTGCTTGGCAGTTGGAAACAGCTGTTATTTCCCACAATGCAACAAGGCTCACAGGCCCTAGGTCCTGACATCACACGGTGGGAGGAAATTCACCACAATATCAGCCGTACAGACCCCCCTGATGATCTGTTCGAGGAAAGGCAAAGATTTCTCATGGGAAAGGGGGTATCAGCTACTGATTGGGATGAAGTTCAATCCTTGGTTACGGTTCCTCTTTAAAGGGGTAACCAACCTCACTGTAATGTTAATGTTATGTTAGATGCTAAGGAGATAAGCCTAATGAAAAGGGTTCTTGTATATCTGATGGGCTCAGGATGGGAGATCTCTACTATTACAATTCCCAGTTTGTGGTCAACATCAACACCCGTTGCAAATTCCACTGTACAGCTAGGATTATAATTGTATTTCTCATAACAATAGGACTGAAACCTCTGCTACTGAGGGAGTGCAGTAATTGGCCCCAATGATGGAGCCTTGGTCCCACACTTTAGACCACAGTCTCCAATTTAGAAAGGGAAAAGTGGGAGGCCGAGACTGGCAGGTCTGAGACAGCATCCCCCTCTCCCCCCCCCCCCCCCCCCCCCGGATTGGTAGGTTGCTCCCCAAAGCTGCTCGGCTACTTCCTTTTGACCAGAGCTGCGTGGCTGCACATATGTATGCAAGACACCAGAGGAAACGGGGACTGAGAACAAGAGGGGGAGAGGAAGGGGGGCACTGGAGGAGACATGGGGCCGGAGGACACGGGGACAGACGACACAGGGAAATGGTATACATACCAAATATGTATTATTTGGACTACAAGATGCACTGACTCCCTCCCCCTCCCCCCTCCCCCCCCTCCTGACTTTTGGGTGAGATTTGCTTCTTATAGTCCAAAAATACAGTACCTTTTATAAGTGCAATCTTAGCAGGTTTGACATTTAACCAGGGCTGTGGAGTCAAAGTCGAGGAGTCTGAGCAATTTTGAGTACATGGAGTTGGAGTCGATGGTTTCAATAAACTGAGGAGTCAGAGTCAGGTGATTTATGAACCAAATCCATAGCCTTTGTAAAAATTAGACTAAGGAATCGGAGTCGAGGAGTCGGAGCAATTTTGGGTACCTGGAGTCGGACTCGGTGGTTTCATAAACTAAGGAGTTGGATGATTTTTGTACCGACTCCAATGCCCTGCATTTAACTAAGGGTATTTGACTCTATGAGAGCCCTCCTTTCTTCTCTTACATCAGCTGACCAGGCAAAAGGGACTAAGGAAAATTCAAATAACACTTTCTTATATATTGGAGTACTCACATTGTAGGTCTGCCATTAGAATTACTACAATTGTGTATCAGAACTACTTTGCAGAGCACAATGTTTTATATTGTTTTCCTTTTATTGAGACCTGATGTTGATGATAGAGGTGGGTGAAAAACATTACCCTGACCTAAACTACATCTCAAAGCACAATGTGGTCTATTGATTTTTTATATAGTTCTTATATCCTAAGCAAACAAGATATATGCATTATTGGTTTTTACATTCCATTTTTACAGTACCTGAATATGCTTCCTCATCTTGGCCAAACTAATGACAAAGCAATACAAAATAACCTGTCAAGTTATGGAGAAAAACCAGGTGAGATGAGATGAACATTTCCATCTAGTTATCCAATATAAAGTATAATATTTTAAAGTAGTATGAATCTCCAATTTCATCTCTGGTCTAAAACATTAAACCGATAGGAAAAACGTATGACTGTTTTAAAGTTACTGGACGGGTTAATAATCACACTTCTAACTCATTCAGAAACTAATTGATGGAATTGCTGTTGTTGTGAACAAAATTATCAGATTGGCTTCAGTTCATTAAGAGCTGTGGGATAAAAAAAAAAATCAGGTTGTTTAATATACCGCATTCAGTATTTTACACTTTTGTTTTCTAATTCATAAAGATTTTCACAGGTATGGTAGAAGTTCAGTCATTTACAGAAAAACATGGTTTCAATTCACAAAGGTGTATGGTAAACAGTAGAACAGTTGCGGGGAAGGTCTCTGTTCTGTTACTGTGATGTTCTGCCATTTATTTCTGCCACTTATGTGCTGTGACTGCTTTACTATAGTAAGAGACATCCCAGACATCCCTTAGATCTACATGTCCCCTCCTAGTCCCTCTGAATAGTCTTTCTTAAAGAGACTCTGTAACAAAATGTTCAGCCTTATTTATTGTATCCTATAAGTTCCTATACCTGTTCTAATGTGGTCTGGATTACTGCAGCCTTTCCTAGTTGCACAGTGGCTGTATTATCTCTGTTATATAATCTAATCTTCTTTCCTCTGACGGCTTTGTCGGGCTCAGGCTGGAATGTGCTGTTCTGCTTGTGATAGGATAAAAGCTATACACACCCTCTCCAGGCCCCCTGCAGGCTCTGTGTGAGTCACAGACTGAGCTCCTCTCAGCCTATCACACTCTGGTTAGAAGCCATGACTTTTGTTGGTAAACACTGCCTAGAACTGGCAATTACAAGCCAGGATTGCAGCAGGGAGTGGCAGAAACAGCACAGAGGGGCCCAGGAGAACATAATGAATAGAATGGTATGCTTTTTATTGTAAGAATTTTAGAGTACAGATTCTCTTTAACATTTTATTTAATAGCCTGTATATAGATAACTCTCTATAAACATTAAATACACATTGCTTAGATGATTTCACTAGTTGCTCTTTGACATCTTCAAACAGGAATCTAAAGGTTTACTGTCTAAAGGGTCTATGGCTAAAAGTAATTGCTTAAAAGAAAATAAATATAGCAGTCTCCATATCGCTCTCACTTCTAGTGTCCTTTTAAGAAACACTGAAGTGAGTCTAAATTCTCCTTTTTAGCTTGTAGTTATGTTCATCACTATAACCCCTGCTAAACCGCCGCTATCCCGCAGCAAAATGGGGGGTTAATACTCCCCAAATCCCCCCTGCAAAATCCACGACTTTCTTGGTCGTGGATTTTGCTGCTCATGGAGGCAGAGCTATGAGCCGCAGCTCTGCCTCGTCATACTGCCGGCGGTTCTCCGCCTCTCCCCACCCCTCTCTGTGAAGGCAGATTGAGAGGGGCAAGGAGAGGCGGCGATCAGCTGGGATTGATGCGCTGAGAGGCAGAACTACAGCCATTAGCTCTGCCTCAAGCAGGAAACTCTCCCCGGACACTGGAGAGGGGATTTTGGGGGGTATAAACCCCTCGTTTTGCCGCGGGATAGCGGCGGTTTAGCAGGGGTTATAGTGATGAACATAACTACAAGTTAAAAAGGGGAATTTAGACTCACTTCAGAGTCTCTTTAAAGAGTAAATAAAGCTAAGATGTTTCCTCTGTATCCAAGGGGGAAGCAGAGAACTTTCTAGATTTCATTTGCTCAGCAATTACTTAATCACAAAATAATCTGATAATTTGTCCTGCAACTTGCAATGTTATCATTTTGCTTCTGTAAAGTGATACTTTGTCTTTAGATAACTTTATACTGGTCTTTTTTTTCCCTGTGGGGTACTTACCTTGGGAGGGGGAAGCCTATGGGTCCTAAAAAGGCTTGCTCTGTCCTTCTCAGCAGATAGGATCCAGTGCTGGAACCCTTGAAAGTCCACTTGTTGGCGATGCGCACAGGCATATCGCAGCTTTCCCCTTGGGCCTCCTGCCTGCATTGCACGCTTTACCGGATTGGGCTCGGCTATTTCCCCTGCAGCCCAAGTGGTAGGCCGCTAGTGCCCCTGCTCGCACCAGCCACTTGTTGTTGTCTTTGTCTTCGAGGGGGGGGGGGGGGGGCTGCCACTGGATCCCTTCTGCTGAGGACGACAGGGAAGCCTCATTAGGTTCTAGAGGCTTCCCCCCTCCTAAGGTAAGTATCTAATTTTTATTTAAAATTAACTCACAGGTTTACTTTAAAGAGACTCTGTATCAAAAAAAAGTCCCCTGGGGGGTACTTACCTCGGGAGGGGGAGGCCTCAGGGTCCCAATGAGGCTTCCCCCATCCCTGCAGGCAATCCAGCGCTGGCTCCCCTGAAGTCTCCCGCAATCCTGGCTCCACAAGCCTGACATATTTAACTTCCCTGGCTCCAGCGGGTGGCGCTGATGCGGCTCTCAGCACAGAAATAGACGGAAATAGCCAATTCCAGTCGGGTCCGCTCTACTGCGCAGGTGCAGGCGTCTTATGCTTGCGCAGTAGAGCGGACCGACTCGGATCGGCTACTTCCGTCTATTTCTGAGACCAGAGCGGCAACTGTGCCTGCGCTGGAGCCAGAAAGGTAAATATTAACATGCTCGCCGTTCCCGGACCCGCAGCGAGACCACCGTGGGATGGAGGACGACGAGGTAAGTACCCCCCAGGGGCATATATTTTTTTTATACAGATTCTCTTTAAGGTTGCAAAGCAGAAATGCAATTTTGAATTTTAAGCCACTTTAAAAGAGGGGGTAGTTAGGGCAGATTGGGCAGAGGGCGCACAGGCAGATATGATGTCAATCTTTCGTACCAAAGCACACATCTATGGTGGCTCTTCTGCCCAATCTTTCACCTGATAGCAAGTTTCTTCAGGTTTCTGTCATTTTACGAAAGTTGATTATTTGCTAATGCACGCAAAGTGTACAATAGATGGTTAAAGTGGACCTCACCTCTTGCACAGGACATAATCAAAACATAGAAAAATGCACCCTGTATGTATTTAGAGAGTTTAGCCTGTCTAATTTCCACTCATCTGTGTCTAATCACAACTGTAATTTGATCTCTCAGCTGTGTCAGCTGGCTGCCTCAGCAGAACGGCTAATTGGTAAGCACAGGATGGTAACCCAATGTCTACCTCCATGAAAGCAGGAAGTGGACACACTGTAGATTTATTACAGGATTTGTATCCGCTGTAACAAATAAATGTTTTTCTTAAAATGTTATTATGTTGTTTATTTTTTAGAGCAGAGAGGAAGTTCTGAATTCAAGTTCGCTTTAAACAAATGATGAAAATCTAATTTATTGGTTGTTTCCAAACAGGCAGCAGCAGAATTTACTTCTGATTTTTGTCAAATGTGACTATCTGCCCGTGTTTCCTAGGCCTGATATATCATCTCCTACATACAAAATCCAACCCAAAAGTTATTGAAAATGTCTACATAGTAGATAGGAATAATACTAGACAGACGCTGCCACGCCAAAGAGAGATTAGCCGCTTCTCTTTTAGCTATGGTGGAAAGCAGAACTATAACAATGGTGGAGAAAGTGGACTCTGCATATGGTTTTATGAAGGTGTAGTGGATGAGTAATTCATCTGAAGGGCATAACCTTTCTTTAGAAAGCAGTTAGGTGTTTATTTCGTGGGCCACGTGGAGAATCATTTTTTAGGTCAGTGTAGAACCAGTAGATGGCGGTAATGTTCAGTTTAATGCATGACCCCCTGATTAGTGACTTGTTACCCACACTCATAGAGATTGTTAACAACTGAGCCATTATTGATCCACTAGACATAATTAACAACAATCGCATTGATGCCTGGACATTTATTGTTCTCCTATCGGATATGTTAATTATGATCAGTGTTATTTACATTGTTTCTGGACTTATAGTAACTCCTCAGGCAGGGAACACACTTGTCTGTTTTCGTGCGCGTTTTCTGCACAGAAAAACTGAGAACTCATGTTAATCAATGGGCTAGTACACACTTAATATGTTGTTCACGCGCAGAAAAAAAACTGACATTCTGCATCCAGATTCTGCATATTTTGTCAGTTTTCTCTCTCAACTACATCAGCTGCTGTGAAAAAACGCGCGTGTTTTCTTGAATAGAAACACACTTGGTGTGCAGAAAAAGTATGCAGGAAAACGCGCGCAGAAAACTGAAAGACAAGTGTGTTCCCTGCCTCATCTAACTTACATATATCCACTCTAGGCGTATCTGTTAACCATATTTATACTTTCTTATAAGCCTTTAGACTGTGTATTTTACTACTATCTTCCAGTTCTCTTCAACCAACATTGCTGATGTTAAAGTGTACCTGAGGCCAACCTAAGGAAAAAATAACGATAATTACCTAAGAAGAGGGAAGCCTGTGGATCATCCAGAGGCTTCTCGCGTCATCCTGGCCCCCAACATTGCCACACAAGTGGGCCAGATTTATCAAGAGTGTCTGAGACAAAATATTAGGAGGTTTTTAGAAATCCGTGCAGAACTGTCTCAGACATCCTAAGAAATCACTAGATAGTGCAGATTCCTTCTTAAACTGTAAGGAATAAAAGGAGCTAGGAAGGTCTCTCAGACAGTGCAGTGTGTGAGGGGAATTGCTGTTGCTGAGGTAACCAACACACCTGCTGTCAGCAAGCTCTGAGTGAGAGGGGAGGAGCCCTTCACAAATCACATCTAGCCTGCACTGTAGAACTGCTAATGAGCACTTCTTAATCTGCAGCAGTTAAAGAATGGATTTGCACTTTTCTTAACTGTAGTGTAGCTCTAGAAATCCACGCTAAACTGCCGCTATTACATAGGCTTTGGGAAGGTTCTTATTATCATGCAGAACTGTTCTTCTGCTGGTTAGAACAGTTTTAGAAGAAAAAACTGTCAGTAATGCTTTGATAAATCTGGCCCTGTCCCCTGGAGCATATCCGAGGAGCTTCTTGGATATGTTATTGTGCCCGTACTCCTCTTCATGACACTGATGACTTGACTTGACAAATGGGTACTTTGAATCACTCCAAAACAATTGTCAATTGTATGTCAGTTGCAATGGAATATATAGCTTGGAAAAGAGTCTAGTGTGCTGGCCAATCCTTACAATTCCTCTTCATGCATGATGGCGCGTTGCCTGCGCAGTACGATGGAGCCTCTCGGGGGCGTGCTACTATGAGGGAACGGTTGTACTAGCCTGTTTGCTGCATGGCTGCACTCGTGGATGAAGAGGAGTGCATACACAAACTTCTAGACAGACCCGGGCAGTGCGGGGGGGGGGGGGGGGTGTCTGGTGGAGGATGTGGGAAGCCTCTGAGGATCCAGAGGATTCTCCTTTTTTAGGTAAGTATCTCATTTTTTTTTTCCACTGCCTCAGGTTCACTTTGACAACTACTTTTGTGGGATTGTGTAGCCACTATTGTGCATGTGAGACAAATGTATAAAATGTAAAATAATATCCTATTATGTGGAACCTGCATTAATGTATCTCATAATGTGTGTGACTGGCACGTGGCTTAAAGTGAAAGTCAGTGTAACAAACGAATGGCAACCTTTACATGCACCAACTGAACAGTTAATTATCCAATGATTGCGTCATGTGACATTCTACGGCCGCCAACATTGCATTGTGTGGCCATTCTCAGAAAGCTCAATTAGCTCATCGTGAACTACAGAGGCATTGAAGACTCCCTAGCAATCCATTAAAAGTTCTTTCTCTATAAAAGTCTGTTCTCTTTGGTTGGCTCAGTGGACTTAAAGCACATTTGCTGGATTGAATGTGTTTCCTGTCCCTCTTGGAGAAATATTCAGTTACTTCCTGCCCCTGGGACCTCCATGGTGCTTTGCGGTATTAATGTGAAAGCTGACAGTCTTGGAGACAGGTTTGGTTTGTTGCCGGCTCTCCTTCCTTTTCTATTTTTTCTCCCTTCCGATCTAGAGGGGAAACAATAGAATTTCTCACAGATGGTGACACAAGAAAGTAATAACAAAAGTTATAACTCCTTATCACTCCATCTAAAACTAAAATTTTCGTGAAAGTCTGTACCTGCCAGAGATGCAGGCTCCTCCTTCTTCCTCCAGTCACTAAGTACCACACCCAATCAAAGTTACCTTACCTAACAACATTGAGTGGTGATTGTGGGTGGGAGGATGAGGCGATAGTCCTGCTGTCATCTCTGAAGATAAATTTACCATATGGCTTTACCTATCAGCTTACACTGTGTACCTAGTTAGAAGGGAGAGCTCCATAAAGCATAGGTTCAATATTAACATGCTTTTACTGAACTGGTAGGGATCTCTTCACAAACTGAAATGGTTAGTGGTAGTGACCACTTCACAAACCATCCATGCTCAATAAAATTAGCCGCTAATGCACAAGGGAAATAGACCAGCGCAAGCAGTTCCTTCCATTGTATGTGCTGAAATCATGAACTCGCACGAGACATGAGTGCTGCTGGACATGGCATCTTAGCTGGAGATGGGAAGAAATGGATTAGAGTTTACCACAAGTCAAATAATAATACAAATTGGGATAACTGGGGATGGGAGGTAGACAACAGGGCACAGATAACACGGAAGGGCTAGTAGAATAGGTAAATTAGTAAAATATTGGTTCAGGTACACTAGAAAGACTTTGGTGTTGTAGACCATAAAAAAATCACCTACCATATTATGGGGGTTTGGGGAATATGGCGTACATCACTCTGTTTTTGTTTTCTGTGTTTGCATTAGTAGTAGATTTTGTTCCATCTCTTCTGTTGTCGTTGTGTTTGTGTTTGTCGTCCCTGTCTCGCCATCTAGTACACAGTGGTCTCGTGTTGGTGGAGTACTGTCGGCCATATTTGTTTTGGTGTATTCTTGGCTGTAGCTAAAAGATCTTTAAGTATTCTTTTTATTCTTTTGTGCATGTTGCAATAGGCTGCCTTGACATCATAACAACAAGCAATGGTAGGTGCTTATATCTTTATTTTTATCATTATGCTGTTCACTAAAATGCATTTTATTTGTTACAAAGCTAAACACTAGCTAAACAGAATTCCCTTATGGCTTGTTTGAAGGCAGGATGTAATCTTTTATGAAATATTCACTGTTACATAGAATCTAGGAGAGGCAAAGCTCGCCACCTATCAGCATGGCCACGGCAGCCTGAGCTAGCTTTTTAATTGGCCTACAGACTCACAATGCAGTGCTACAGAGAATCAGATAGAGGCTGCAAGAGACATTTTTGTGCCCTACACTGAATGATGTATAACCAGGAAAGTAAAGTTTTTCTTGACAGTAAGGATTTTTTGTTTAACCCTTTAACATCCAATTTATTTAGAGGCTTGCAAGTGCTCCAGGCCTATTTATTTTAGCACTTTTTTTTTCTTATTAGTTGCCTTTCCTTCTAATTAGTATTGCTGTAATGTGTATTTATGGCCACATGTCATTAGGAGGGAGTGTGAGACAAGAGCAGAGGACCTCTGCTTTTAGGTTCTATATTTTCTATTAGTAGAGAGATATCAAAGCATTCCAAGAATTTACAGCTCAACAAGTTCTACCAACTGAGGTTAAAAGCAGTGCACTTATCTCATAGATAACTCTATTAAAGCTGCCAATGGGTTAATGTAGCGAGAAGGCTGCAAAAGCTGTCATCTTTACTTCCTTTTGAAAAATGCTGATTGCATGGCTGTCAAGTTGATTATCTACTTGTCACACTTATCCTGAGGCTGGGAACACACTAGGGAATGTGTATTTTTCATTTTTCGCTGTGTTTTTGGTGCGTTTTGCATTTTTTTTTATTATTTGTAATAATCAATGAAGCAAAATACAGTAGCATATTTAAAAAAATGCTTTCAAAACACAAGTGAAAACGCATACCCCTGCTTCTTCATTGAGATACATTATGTGCGTTTTAGATGCACTTTTGAAAACTATGCAAGTTGTGCGGTTTCAAAAACACATATATATGTGTTTTTACAAGCGACAGATAGACTTGCATTAGGCTCGGTTCCCACTTGAGCTGGACCACTTGCGGCCAGAGGGAGCAGACAGTGTAGTGTCAGCCCCGCTGGTCTGCTGTGATCTGGCTGGAGCATGGGAAAGATGAGTTACGGCTATGGGGGAACGCATCCGCCTGTCCGGGATCCGGACTGCACAGAAGTGAGTCCTGCTTACTGCAGCAGATCTCACGGATCCATTGCAGGGTGACAAGTGTGAGCAGTTCCTAACTATAAGATAGGAGCCATTCACTGTCAGTTTAGCAATGAGTGGAGAACACAGCCTTAGAAACAAAAACACATGCATTTTCCGCAACGCGAGCATTTCTGCCTAGTGTATTCCTAGCCTGAGTCATAAACCCAGAGTGAGTTTGCAGATCAGGTTTTCAGACTTCACTATTGACTCCATTGTCTGTATGTGAAGGTGAAGATGCTGGGGGCAAAAGGTCAGCAGAAGTGTCAGGCAGGAAGCAAAGATGGCTCCATTCATGTTAGTCTTACTACAAGTTTACTTGAAGTGTACTTGAAATATCTTAAAGAGTAACTGTCAGGCTGCAGAAGCTAATTTAAACCTCTATTCTCCTGTGTTAAACAGTTTAGAAGGAAGCCATAAAGCTATTAGTGAAGATAAAAATCTCAGTTACCTTTGATGTGTGCTTATCAGCAAGTCTGTTATAGAACCATAAGGACGCAAGCCGCAGACTAAACTGCAAAGCATTCTGGGGCCCTCCCCTCGGCTGCTAATGAGACGTTACAGGAGCTTCTAACGAGTCCAGCCCGTAGCACTGATAAATATCCGGGCAGAGTACACTGCAGGAGTCAGCTATTGTTCCTAGCCACATGGCTCATTAATATTCACTGGACACTGTGTTGTTCAAGTAGGAGCTTATCTGTGATCAGGAAGCAGGCAGGACATGACGACACATTTGACAGAAAAACATGGAGCCTGCCATGAGCTGTCAGGAGCATCTATCTCTGCATATACTATATACAAATTCTGTGAAATCCAAACGTGGACAGTGAAATGCATATGTAATGTAAGTACAGCCAATCTTTAGCTACTGATATATGTGTTTATTTTCTCTGAGACCTTATACCTAACAGCTCCTCTTTAAAGCCGGTCTCCAAGTTCCATTATATTGCCATCTTCCTTCCCCTTCTGCTAGTCTTGTAAAATAAGGTTAAAGCAAACCTGAAGCCATAATAAACTGCTGAGATAAACCAATATTTTTATAGTCCTGATCCTAAATAGGCTTTTCCTGGTATTCTGTATTCTTATTTTGTGTTCAAAAGTTTAATACATAGGTTTAAAGTTGTTATTGTGTTAAAGGACTACTGTAGGGGGGTAGGGGGAAAAAGAGTTGAACTTACTTGACGTCCTGTGCACGTGCAGCCACCCACCGAAGCTCCGGTCCCCGCCTCCGGTTCACTTCTGGAATTTGTGACTTTAAAGTCGGAACACCACTTCGCCTGCGCCCGCTGATGTCACTGTATGTGTGCGACACTAGCCCAGTACGGTCTGCGCCTGCACAGTATGCTTCCAGGGACGTCAGCGGGAGCAAGGACACGACCGCATAGGCACAGTGGTTTTCAGACTTTAAAGTCGCAAATTCCAGTAGGGGACCGGAGCATCAGTGAGTGGCTGCGCAGGCACAAGACATCTGCGGGGGACCGTTAGAAGCCCCAGGCAAGTTCAACTCTTTTTTTCCCCCTACCCCCCCCCCCCCCCTTTAAAGAGAACCCGAGGTGGGGTTCTGGCAATGCTATTTGTACACAGAGGCTGGGTCTGCCTATACTGCCCAGCCTCTGTTGCTATCCAGTTCCCCCCTAAGTTCCCCCTGCGCTCTGCTATGCCCCTTAAATCGCAGCCGCGCTGTGCGGGCTGTGTTTACCTCTGTACTGTCAGTCTCGGCTGCTCCCCCGCCTCCTGCATGGCTCCGGTCCCCGCCTGCGTCTGTTCCCTCCAATCAGCGGGGAGGGAAGGGACGCGGGCGGGGACCGAAGCTATGCAGGAGGCGGGGGGAGCGCCGAGACTGACAGTACATAGGTAAACACAACACGCTGCATATCGACAGCGTGGCTGTGATTTATGGGGGATAGCAGAGCGCAGGGGGGGCTTAGGGGGGAATTGGATAGAAACAGAGGCTTGGCAGTATAGGCAGAGCCAGCCTCTGTACGTGGATTGCATTGTCAGAACCCCACCTCGGGTTCTCTTTAAGGTGAATAACAGCAGTTTTTAAAAATGTGTTTGAGCTTCCACACAGACAAATCTTGAACTAATGGACTTTTTTTTATTGGTTCTCTGCACTTACAAATGTTTAGCCACACAGTTATATTAGGTTCAGTTAATTATCAGTGATGGGCAGCTATGAATGGGAGAATTTCATTTAAAGTGTACTATTGGGTGGGACTTTCAGAATTCCGATGACGAGGATAAAAAATTTTTTGGGTATGATGTGAGGTGTTATGATTGTGAGCTACTCCTCATGCTTGTATTTATATGTTCATTGATATACTATAAATAATACTGTAAGCCTGGAAGGCTATTACACTTGAGATTGCCTACAGAGTCCACCGAGAAACTTTTGGTTTCAGAGCCTTCTGTCATGCTGCTCCTATGTTATGGAACTCCTTACCTCAGCAGATCAGGACAGCTCTGGACGTGTTTAAAGGATACCCGAACGGACATGTGACATGATGAGATAGACATGGGTATGTACAGTGCCTAGCACACAAATAACTATGCTTTGTTCCTTTTTTTCTTTCTCTGCCTGAAAGAGTTAAATATCAGGTATGTAAGTGGCTGACTCAGTCCTGACTCAGACAGGAAGTGACTACAGTGTGACCCTCACTGATAAGAAATTCCCCTTTTTATCTCTCTCTTGCTCTCAGAAGCCATTTTTCGCCTAGGAAAGTGTTTTATAGTTGGAATTTCTTATCAGTGAGGGTCACACTGTAGTCACTTCCTGTCTGAGTCAGGACTGAGTCAGCCACTTGCATACCTGATATTTAACTCTTTCAGGCAGAGAAAGAAAAAAAGGAACACAGCATAGTTATTTGTGTGCTAGCCACTGTACATACCCATGTCTATCTCATCATGTCACATGTCAGTTCGGGTATCCTTTAAGCATGATACACTTGATCCATACTGTAACAACAATAACATTTCCATAGCACTTTTCTCCCATAGGACTCAAAACGCTTAGGCTCTCTCAGATTCAGTAGTTGGTAGTAGGATGAAGTATTCACACAACAGCAAAAATTATATTTCTGCAAATGCCAAACTGAACAGGTGGGTTTTCAGTTTGGATTTAAAGGATACCCGAACTGACATGTGACATGATGAGATAGACATGGGTATGTACAGTGGCTAGCACACAAATAACTATGTTGTGTTCCTTTTTTTCTTTCTCTGCCTGAAAAAGTTAAATATCAGGTATGCAAGTGGCTGACTCAGTCCTGACTCAGACAGGGAGTGACTACAGTGTGACCCTCACTGATAAGAAATTCCAACTATAAAACACTTTCCTAGGCGAAAAATGGCTTCTGAGAGCAAGAGAGAGATAAAAAGGGGAATTTCTTATCAGTGAGGGTCACACTGTAGTCACTTCCTGTCTGAGTCAGGACTGAGTCAGCCACTTACATACCTGATATTTAACTCTTTCAGGCAGAGAAAGAAAAAAAGGAACAAAGCATAGTTATTTGTGTGCTAGGCACTGTACATACCCATGTCTATCTCATCATATCACATGTCAGTTCGGGTATCCTTTAAAATGTTATAAGGACTGCATTAAAGAGACTCTGTACTAAAAAAAAAGTGCCGCTGGGGGGTACTTCCCTCGGGAGGGGGAAGCCTCTGGATCCTATGAAGGCTTTCCCCGTCCTCCTACATCCCACGGTGGTCTCGCTCTGGGCCTTGCAATGCACAGCCGACAGTTTGTCAGGGTGTGCAATATTTACTTTCCTAGGCTCCAGCGGGGGCGCTGTTGCATCTCTCGGCTCGGAAATAGCCGATTCCCAGTTGGGTCCGCTCTACTGCTTTTGTGGTATAGTCCCAGAAATATTCACTCTTTCTGGGAAGCTGTTTAAAGGACCAGTATCGTGAAAAATGTAAAAATTTAAGATACATGTAAACACATACAAATAAGAAGTGTGTTTCTTCCAGAGTAAAATGTGCTATAAATTACTTTTTTCCCATGTTGCTGTCACTTACAGTAGTTATTAAAAATCTGATGGAACTGACAGGTTTTTGACTTGTCCATCTCTTCATGGGGGCTTCTCAGTATATAATTTATTTTTTACAAAACACTCCCTATAAAGAATCTATACAAAGATGCAGGCAGCCCCCCCCCCTCCCCCCGATCCACCTGTTTGCAAAATATTCTGGCATTTGGACTGGGCAACTGCCATTCACCAAGTGCTTTTGAAAATTAATAAAACCCTAAGAATCCCCCATGAGGAGATGGGCTAGTCCAAAACCATCAGTTCTGTCAGACTTTTATTACCTACTGTAAGTGGCAGCAACATAGGAGAAAAGTAATTTATATCACATTTTACTCTAGGAGAAATGTACTTTTTAATTTTATGTTTTCATGTATTTAAAATTTTTCAATTTTTTGCTATAGTGTCCTTTTGATACGTGGGTCCACTTTGTGGCATATATTTGTATTACATTCAAAACATTAAATAAAGATTATAATAAGAAAAACAAAAACTTTTTGACTGCAGAGAAACTGATATTAAGAGCCCTGATTAAAAAAAGGAATACAGTTGAGTTATGAGTAGGATTGGTACTGCACAGTCACATGTTTATCTTCCCATGTTACATGTCATTTACAGTTTATACAGCTTTATAGGTGAATGTGACTGCTGCTGCTCCTTGTAGTTTCCTGTGGGCCGGCACTCTCCATGGAGCAACCTTTTTACATGGAGCAACAATAGTCACATAAAACTTCACCACGGTGATATTCCAACCTCACATGGTCTTGTGGCCAACCATCACCAGAAAAGAGTAAGAGGGGCTTACCAGCTGCCAACAACCCACATTATAAGGTTGTATGTCTCGCATTCAGTGGTAGTCCTAACAAACCTCGAGCACATATGGATTTAAACCTCCACCACTCCCTAACTCCGGCCCGGATTTACCTTACAGGAGCCTACAGGCACAGATTTCCTGGCACCTTAGATTTCAGCCTCCGTGAACCTACAAACACCCACTGAACCGCACCACAAGTGTCCTGGCTGTCCCAGCTGTCATTCCCTAGCCTGTCATAGGTGTCACAGGTGCCCCTTAGCATTAGGTAACCAGAGGTACCCTCAATATTAAGTAGCTAACTGACTGAAGGGCGATCTCATCAGTGGAAGGAAGAGCTGTGTAAGTAACCTAATTTACACTCTAATCAGAACTCACATATGGAAGGAGGGAGGGAGGTAGGCGCTAGAGGAGGGGAATGAGCCGCATTTCCATCATCAGGCGCCTGTAGGCACGTGCCTATGGTGTCTTATGGTAAAGATTGACAAGATTAGCTGCATGCTTGTTTCTGGTGTTATTCAGACACTACAGCAGCCAATAGATCAGCAGGACTGCCTGGCAACTGGTGTTAATGACCATGTTAGGCGGTCGTTAACACCAGTTGCCTGGCAGTCCTGTTGATCTATTTGGCTGCTGTAGTGTCTGAATAACACCAGAAACAAGCATGCAGCTAATCTTGTCAATTCTAACTGTAATGTCAGAAACATCTGGGGCTTTATTCGCTGTGAAAAGCCTTTAGTGCCCCTTAAGTAGCTCTGCGGGCACTAACGGCCGCGCACAGCTACTTCACGCACAGGACCACCCACATCGCGCGCAGCGCGGTGGGACAGTAATAGTGCGTTATCGTCGCGCCTGGTGCATCGGGTGCCCCCGAAACGGTGAATTAATGCGCTGTTTCGGGGACACCCGATGCGCCGTTGTCGCTGCACTGGGTGCGCCGTGTGCATTACTGTCCCGCCACGCTGCGCGCAATGTGGGTGGTCCTGTGGGCGTAAACTACCTAATGGTCTGATAAACCATGTTTTACACAGCGTGATTTGATGAAGTACATTTTACACATGAAATGTGCGTTTGCAGTGCACTGCCACTCCTTCAGCCCATCGCACCATAATGCATACAACTAAAAACATATGACCCTGCGGCAGAGTGCACTGATAGGGTCGTACACCCCTCACCGCCCCTCGCCAAGTGACGTGATCCCTGCTGGACACTGATTACCGTTTAATTCTGTCGTTCCACTCATGGGCACTGCAACGATCCCCCCTGATGATGTCGGAAAGCCGAAACCTGGTCGGGAAGGAGAATGGGCTACTTTGTTAAAGTACCGGCAACGGTTTTGTAGGAATAATGTGCACTTGACTTAAAGTGTACCAGAGCTGAATGTAATAAAAAGATTTATACATACCTGGGGCTTCCTCCAGCTCCATCCGCTTGGATCGCTCCCGCCATCCTGTGCTGTCCGCAGCTACGGGAATCGGGTCCCCACACTTCCGTCAGTCGGCTCCAGTCTGACTAAGAGAAGTGCGCTCTTTGCGTATCTCTCCAACAGCTGCTGGAGAGATATGTAGAGGGCGCACTTGTCATGCGTAGACAGGAGCCAACTGACGATAGTGACGGGACCCAATTCCCGAAGCTGCAGACAGCAGAGGACGGCGGCGTGGGAGCGATCCGAGCAAATGGGGCTGTAGGTACGAAACGCATGCAGTGTGAACATCAGACAGTGCAGTCTATCCACTTCTGATGTCCGTGCGTGTCTGCCTCCCGCACCACGTTGCCGAAATACAGACGGTATAATGTGTAATGTGAACTGGGCCTAACAGTCCATGCAAATACCTTATGTGCGTGTTGATGCAATTAGTGTCCAGTGTGCATGGACCCTCCATGTAAGTTATATCTTTTATCTTGCATATGGAAATGTAATCAAGTGAAATCCCCTTTTGTACAACTGTCAAGCCTAATTGTGGCTTTATGCCCTGGTGGTGGGCATGTCTATCCATGTGTTGAGCACTTGGTGACAGTTTAATTTTGGAAGCTTAGTTCCCCTAAAAGTAGGCAGTTAAAATCAGTCAGAACCAACATGTTTTGGACCAGTCCATATCCTCATGGGGGTCTCAGGGTTTTCATTGTTTTCAACAGCATTCCCTGAACTGCAGTTGCTAAGTCTAACTGACAACATAGTGTGCAAGTTTGTGTTGGGAGGCTGGCTGGTATTTAACTATTTTGGCAGTTAAACTGCTGTACAGGAAATGCTTTTGAAAACAAATAGAATCCTGAGAATCCCCCATGAGGAGATGGACTAATTCAAAACCTGCCAGCACTGTCAGATTTTAACTGCTTACTGTTTTCGCTAGAGTTGTCCTTTAATTAAATCTAACTCGTAAACACTAGAATAGAGTGGTTGTTCATTGTGTTTGGGCAGATTTTTGTGTGTGCAAATTTTAACTGTATGCCATGTAGCTAAGTATCCTTATCAGCAATGGGAAGGTATAATTATATCTGGACTTTCCCTATGAATAGCCCTTGGCACGGTTTGTCCACTCGCTGAATAGAGCATCCTATTCTGATGTATTATATAATCATATATATATTAGTAGCACGGTGACAGTACACAATATGCTGGAAGCCCGTTTATCTTGCTTACGTCAGAGCCGCATGTGGGTGGAAAGATCATGCTTTGAGTCTTCATGTAACGCGCTATTTATGTATTACTCAACTGAAAAACATTGCACAATGACATCACAAGTGGCCTTAACGCTGATCATAACAGAAACAGAACATGTGACAGCCTCTGTTACCTTTATTAACATAAATCCTAGGCACGCTTATTGTTTACACACAGCAGAACACTAGGGTCAGCTCATTCAGCACTGGCTCCATAGAGCCACCATAGAGTCCTTTTCCACCTCACAATAGTGTCATAAGGTGGGAAATTGTTTCTATAAACTGCCATTATCTTGTCATGAATTTGCCTGGCAATTTATCACGCTGCGAGCCTCAATCATCTCACCCTTTAGTCACTTCTGTAAAAGAACTAAAGAATACAATGAGCTGATTTTCTCAGCATCATGCATTTAGTGGCTGGATAGTGTACTGGATAAGGGCTCTGCTTCTTACACAGGTGACCTGGGTTTGAATCTCGGCTCTTCCTGTTCAGTAAGCCAGCACCTATTCAGTAAGGAGTCCTCGGGCTAGACATCTTTACACTGCAACTGCCTACTGAGTGCGCCCTAGTGGCTGCAGCTCAGGCGTTTTTAGTCCGCCAGGAGAAAAGTGCAATATATATTTAATTTCATCTTCACTCATGATGACACACACACATATACAGTATATATATATATATATATATATACACCCCATAATAACTTCCGGGTGATAATTGTACACTGTGCAATATTTTTTATTAGATTAGATGTTTAATATGATAAAAAGATGGAAGGATGGAGAAGATAGGTCTGGGCTCCTGAAAGTCCATGCAAACATCCTGGGACATAACTATAGGGAAACGGCTCCTGCGATAGCGGAGGGCCCAGAGCTGTGAGGGTCCCTCTACTACTAACCTTGCCTTGCTATGATACAGGGCTACACTTGTTATGGGCATGAATATAATGAGGAAAGAGGATTTCCCCAGAGCTCCAACCACTGACAGATGTAGCACCAGGGAGTCAATCAGCATACTCCCGGATCCCACCGGGGTGTACAGTCAGAAGCAAAGAGTAGAAAAAGCTGGGTCTCCACCTGGATTTCGCAATATTAGCTTAATTTATTAGTGGTACCACAGCCACAGAAAGCACAACGTTTCGGCACACAGGCCTTTGTGAAATGCATTTGACAAAGGCCTTTGTGCCGAAACGTTGTGCTTTCTGTGGCTATGTTGCCACTAACAAATTAAGCTAATATTGCAAAACCCATGAGTATAATGAGGCCACACTTGTTTTATGACGCATGTGAGATGGGCCTCAGGCTGTGATGGTCACCAAGGGGAGGCAAGGGAAAGCGGGTGATCACTGGGGGGCCCTATCAGAGTTTTGCTGAGGGGGCCTTATGAATTGTAGTTTCACCACTGCAAACATCGGCACTAACTGAGGCTCAAGAGATCTTTATTATTTCCTTATTAGTGAGATCACGTGCTGCACTGATAGTAAGACTGTGTACTCTACAGCAGGGGTCCCCAAACTTTTTCGGGTGAAGGGCCGGGCCAACATTCTTCAGTCTGCTGGGGGGCCAGAACATACAAAAATAGATGTTGAAAAAACATTACATTGAATCTAGGTATTGATTCCCCCCCGGTTTATGCCCGGAGGAGAACTCTCAGCAGCAGTCATTCAGTCATGTGGCACCCAAAGAACGTCTTTGTGGACCAGACAGTGAAGCATACCCAGGTTACAACCTGCCGTCCAGTTGGACAGCAGTGTCAACTGATGCAGAATTGGATTGGAAGCCAGCAAATGACTGTTCACTGGCTTCTACAGTATGTGGATGGATGGTGCCAGCATTGCTATTCTATATGCGGGCTGACGATATTTAAAGGTGCAGTGGGTCACATCTATAAATTATACATTTTGTGTTTGGGGGCCAGTAAAAATACCTTGAGGGCGCATTCGGCCCGCAGGCCGTAGTTTGAGGACCACTGCTCTACAGAGTTACTCCTGAAGAGGGAGCCAGTGGCCTCCTCACAGGGTTACATTATCATTTGAATGGTACACTTCTGACAGAGATGGTCATTTTTCCCCAAAAAATTCTTATATCTCATTTTATTCTAGAATGCTAAAGATTCAATAGTATTTACATTAAAAAAGAGAAAAGCAGAAGCAGAGTGGATGTTAGCGAGCGTGTTGTTGTCTAGCTGTGAACCAGTTTTCCTATGAGAAATACACTGGAGTAGGTGTATGTTATGACTCAAAGTGACACCTTTCCTGCCTACATTTTTCCATAGTAACTAGGGAGAGATGTACAGAATACAATGTGTAGGAGTAAATTAATGCGTCAGTCGTTATAGGGAATTTTTATAAGTCCAGTATAAACACGAATCTAGTGCTGAAAATGTTTATCAACAACTCTATATCTAGCCATCCTAGACATGTAAAATGTTAAAGAGAAACCGTAACCAAGAATTGAACTTCATCCCAATCAGTAGCGAATACCCTCTTTCCCATGATAAATCTTTTCCTTTTCTCAAATGGATCATCAGGGGGCTCTGTATGGCTGATATTGTGGTGAAACCCCTCCCACAGTGTGAAGTCAGGAGGACCATGGTTCTGGCATCACACTGTGGGAGCCTTGTTGCATTCTGGGAAATAACAGCTGTTTACAGCTGTTTTCAACTGCCAAAAAAGCAAGCAGCATCTCTTTCCACTGACATCACCTGCCAGCAGTAAAAATGTCACCATGTGATAAATGTCAGAATGTAAATCAGCAAAAGGAAAGATTTTACAATGGGCAAACACTGTCATTTATACATAATTATTGTAAAAAATGAAGCACTTTTTTATTACATTATTTTCACTGGAGTTCCTCTTGAAAGTGGAATCACACGAAAAAAGTTTTTCCCTTTTAATCAGGACTGTGGAGTTGGTATAAAAATCATCCGACTCCGCCTCCTCAGTTTATAAAACCACCAACTTCTACTCCAGGTACCCAAAATTTCTCTGACTCCTCGACTCTGACTCCTTAGTCTAACGGTGGCCACACACCATACTATTTTTTTTTAAATTTTGATTCAATTCGAGCATTCTGATCCAATTTTCCAATTGATCAGAATTTTCTATTAGAATCTTCGAGGTACCACACACGTATCTTCGAGATTGCCGCAATTTTGGCATAAAAGTTCGTAACCTCCAAAAAATTGGTTGGTTTTAAAAATCGAGAGAAAAATGTACTGAATAGTTACATACATTTTGTCTGGTTCAATACAATTTCACAATCCAGCACACTATACAATTCTTGATAAAATTGGTCTGAATTTTCCAACAAAAAGGGAAATTCTATTGGATTTCTCGTGTAAAAACAAAAAAAAAGCTTTTGATTTTTTGGCACAACCGAACGTATTTTTTGAATTGGTGCAAAATTGAATCTTTTTTAAATGAATGGTGTGTGGCCACCTTAATACTTACCAAGGCTGTGCAGTTGGTACAAATATCATCCGACTCCCAACGCCTCAGTTTATGAAACCTCTGACTCCAGGTGCCCAAAATTGTTTCGACTTCACAGCCCTGCTTTTAACAAACTGCATGTGAACATATTGAGCGATTCATCTTTGGAGTATAGTGATAAAGCATAAAAAAAACCTGACATTGCAAATATTTATTTACAAAAATGTATTAAATGCATCTTCTCTTTGTGTGATAGTAGTAAGTTTACTGTTGCTCTAAGGCAGGGGTCCCCAAACATTTTGGGTCGAGGGCCGGGTCAACATACTTCAGACTACTGGGGGGCCGGAGTATACTTAAAGAGAGTCTGAAGCAAGAATAAATCTCGCTTCAGACCTCATGTGTGCCCATGCTAAAACGCTGCTATCCCGCGGCTTAACGGGGGTCCCTTCACCCCCAAATCCCCTCCGTACAGCGGGGGAGCGCTTCCGCATTGGGGCAGGGCTAACCGCCACTGCCCTGCCCCACGCGCGTCTGTCAGACGCGTATCTCCGCCTCTCCCCCGCCCATCTCAATCTTCATTCGCTGAGAGGGGCGGGGGAGAGGCGGCGATGCGCGTCTGATAGACGGCGCTGAGAGGCAGGGCTGCAGCTGTTAGCCCTGCCTCCAGGAAGAGAATTTTACGACCAAGTTTGCGACCAACTTTTGCAGGGGTGGGTTTGGGGGTGAAGGGACCCCCGTTAAGCCGCGGGATAGCGACGTTTTAGCAGGGGCACACATGCCCCTGCTAACTATGAGCTCTGAAGCAAGATTTATTCTCGCTTCAGAGTCTCTTTAAAATGATGCAGAAGTCTTTGCAAGCCAGACAGTGAAGCATACCCAGGTGACAACCTGCAGTCCAATTGAACAGCAGTGTCACCTGATGTGGAATTTGATTGGAAACCAGCGAATTACTGCTTTCTGCCTTCCATGTGGATGGGTGGTGCCAGCACTGCTATTCCATATGCGGACCATCAATATTTAAAGATGTAGCTGACCGCATCTATAAGAAATACATTTTGTGTGTGTGGGGCCAATAAAAAATCCTCAGGGGGCCACATTCGGCCCACGGGCCTTAGTTTGAGGACCACTGCTCTAAGGGCTCTTTCACGCTGCTGGTGGTGTGGAATGATACTTACCACTCTACACTGCCCCCTCTACACTGCTGGCCAGAATTCTTCTTCATGCACCAAAAGCATGCCATATGTCATATTAAAAAAAATGCAGCACGGCAGCAATTTCACACATCGCTCCAGTTCTCTATATTGAATATAGCTGCACCCCAACATTCCAGTCCTAACATGCACCAGTAATCAGCAGTATCATTCCATGACCTTTTGTAACCTACCGCTTCATGATTAAACGCATAGGCAAATATCAAATTTTACAAAGCCAACTGAGTTCCATCGATTGAAAGAAATGTTGAATTCAGTGTTTCTATAGTATCAATCATTTGAGTAACTACTTCCGTACCAGCAGTCTCTGCCCCCTAAAGGACCAGAGACTGCTGGTTCCAAAGAATGGCGCCTCCCGACGAATAGCCGCCACTCTGTGGTCCAAGGTCTGGAATTAGTTAAAGGACATGTGTAAGGTAATTAAAAAAACAAAAATCTACTTACCCGAGGCTTCCCCCAGCCCCTGGCAGCCGATATGTCCCTTGCCGCAGCTCCGCTTCCAGCCAGTGGTCTGCTGCACCTGTGCGAGAGCCACTCATGGTTGCGCTGACATCATCTGAGGTGTTCTGCGCAGGCGCAGAACTACTGGGCCTGCGCAGTACACTCCAAACCACGTCAGCGTGACCGCGAGCAGCTCTCGTGCAGGCGCAGTAGATGCCGACCTGGCGAGATCAGCATCTGCACCCCAGGCCACCGGCAGGGAGCAGAGCTGCGGCGAGGTCACAGTACGGCTCCCAGGGGCTGGAGGAACCCCTGGGTTAGTAGATTTTTGTTTTTTAATTACCTTGAATATTCCTTTTAAAGAGAAACTCCGACCAAGAATTTAACTTTATCCCAATCAGTAGCTGATACCCCCTTTTACATGAGAAATCTATTCCTTTTCACAAACAGAGCATCAGGGGTCGCTGTATGACTGATATTCTGGTGAAACCCCTCCGACAAGAAAAGTACGTACTCCTGGCAGTTTCCTGTCTGTGAACCTTGCTGTATTGTGGGAAATAGCTGTTTACAGCTGTTTCCAACTGCCAAAAACCTTGCAGCAGCTACATCACCTGCCAACAGTAAAATGTTCACTGGAGTTCTTTTTTAAGAACTCTAATGTAAGATATCTAGGGCTCGATTTACAAAACGGTGCTAACTTTAGCACTGGCCCTTAGCACGTCTAAACTCAGTTGAAATGTGAGATCTGATTGAGAAAACCGGTGCTAACCTACTTAGCACCCTGGTTAGCACGCCTAAAGACTTTAGACGTGCTAAGTAGGTTAGCACCGCTTAGTAAATCAAGCCCCTAATGTTTTGGTTGTATTGTGTGTAACCACCTTTAGATATGACCTCCTTTACTAACATACTAACAATCATGATTGGATGTTAAACGTGCATTCCAGAAAGGCTTCGTTTCTCAGAGTCTTTCAGAAGTAAAGATGGGGAGGGGTATACCATACGTTAAATCGCTATGTGAGCAAATACTGTAAAAATTTAAGAATAACATTTAATTGCAGAGAATTGGAGACTTTCATCATTTTACAGTGTACGTCATTAAGTGATTCAGAGAACCTGGACATTTTTCTGTAGGCGAGGGACAAGGTGAAAAGCCAGTATTGGATGGCTGTGATGTTCAGGCCCTCAGGTTGCACTGCATTAAAAACAGACTCAATACTTCAATGGGAATCACTGCATGGGCTGCATTGTCAGTAGCATTTCAGATAGCAACAGACTGACATATAGGTTGTTGGTAATGCTTTTGTTGTTAAGGTAATAGCATTGTATGAGATAGACCTCAGTAATGTGAAAAAGTGCAGCTTTGTTATGGTTTATAAATTCAAAAATAAAGTATTTTGTTTGTTTGGATTTGTTAACTGAATGGGATGCCTATCATAAAGGAAACCTAAGATGGGCAAATTCAAAAATGTTATACTTACCCCAGGCTTCCACCAGCCCCATAAACACTGATGCATTCCTCGCCGTCCTCCCGAGTGCCTCCGTTCGCCTGGTATCAGTCCCTGTAATCTGGCTCTGCTGCGCCAGTTGGGCCCTTCTTTGCATGCGTGGCCCCTTCGACTGGCGCAACTGAGCTAGATTACCGGGACCAATACCACACAAACTGAGGCACTCAGCAGGATGGCGAGGGATGCATGGGTGCTCATGGGGCTGGAGGAAGCCCCGAGTAAGTATAAAATATTTGAGTGTACTCATCTCAGGTACACTTTAGGGTAAATGTTTAAAAACAATACTTACTTACGTATGTACTGTATATAGATTCTGGCATAGTCACTTAATGTCTCTGGATGAGGCAGGAAATTTGGAGACAGGGTAGCATAAGTGCTCTTTTGAGGCCTTTCCAGTTGCAATATAAACAGGAATTACAGTGGCTTGCAAAAGTATTCGGTCCCCTTGAAGTTTTCCCCATTTTGTCACATTACTGCCACAAACATGAATCAATTTTATTGGAATTTCACATGAAAAACCAATACAAAGTACATGTGAGAAGTGGAATGAAAATCATACATGATTCCACACATTTATTACAAATAAATAACTGCAAAGTGGGGTGTACATAATTATTCAGCCCCTTTTGGTCTGAGTGCAGTCAGTTGCCCATAGACATTGCCTGATGAGTGCTAATGACTAAATAGAGTGCATCTGTGTGTAATCTAATGTCAGTACAAATACAGCTGCTCTGTGATGGCCTCAGAGGTTGTCTAAGAGAATATTGGGAGCAACAACACCATGAAGTCAAAACAACACACCAGACAGGTCAGGGATAAAGTTATTGAGAAATTTAAAGCAGGCTTAGGCTACAAAAAGATTTCCAAAGCATTGAACATCCCACGGAGCACTGTTCAAGCGATCATTCTGAAATGGAAGGAGTATGGCACAACTGTACACCTACCAAGACAAAACCGTCCACCTAAACTCACAGGCCAAACAAGGAGAGTGCTGATCAGAAATGCAATCAAGAGGCCCATGGTGACTCTGGATGAGCTGCAGAGATCTTCAGCTCAGGTGGGGGAATCTGTCCATAGGACAACTATTAGTCGTGCACTGCACAAAGTTGGCCTTTATGGAAGAGTGGCAAGAAGAAAGCCATTGTTAACAGAAAAGCATAAGAAGTCCCGTTTGCAGTTTGCCACAAGCCATGTTGGGAACACAGCAACCAAGTGGAAGAAGGTGCTCTGGTCTGATGAGACCAAAATGGAACTTTTTGGCCAAAATGCAAAACGCTATGTGTGGCGGAAAACTAACACTGCACATCACTCTGAACACACCATACCCACTGTCAAATATGGTGGTGGCAGCATCATGCTCGGGGGGTGCATCTCTTCAGCAGGGACAGGGAAGCTGGTCAGGGTTGATGGGAAAATGGATGTAGCCAAATACAGGGCAATCTTGGAAGAAAACCTCTTGGAGTCTGCAAAAGACTTGAGACTGGGGGGAAGTTCACCTTCCAGCAGGACAATGACCCTAAACATAAAGCCAGGGCAACAATGGAATGGTTTAAAACAAAATATATCTATGTGTTAGAATTTCCCAGCCAAAGTCCAGATCTAAATCCAATCGAGAATCTGTGGCAAGATCTGAAAACTGCTGTTCACAAACGCTGTCCATCTAATCTGACTGAGCTGGAGCTGGTTTGCAAAGAAGAATGGGCAAGGATTTCAGTCTCTAGATGTGCAAAGCTGGTAGAGACATACCCTAAAAGCAGGCCCGTTGTTAGCGCCGTGCAGCCCGTGCCGCCGCCCGGGGCGCTGTTGGGAGGTGGGCGCTGAAATGGAGGGGGGAGCCAGAGCCGCTGGGAGGGCAGCCCGACCTCTCCCTCCCTCTCCCCGCCCTCCGTGCTCCCCCCTCAGATGCAGAGCGCAGCAGCAGCCAGGGAGGAAGCGCTGTAAACAACATACCTCCCTGCGTTCCAAGCGCTGCTCTCTCGCCGCCGGTCTCTTCCTCTCTGCCGCCTATACGATGATGCACACGCTGGTTCCTGTTAGCCGGAACTAGTGTGTGCATCATCGTATAGGCGGCAGAGAGGAAGAGACCGGCGGCGAGAGAGCAGCGCTTGGAACGCAGGGAGGTATGCTGTTTACAGCGCTTCCTCCCTGGCTGCTGCTGCGGCTGCGCTCTGCATCTGAGGGGGGAGCATGGAGGGCGGCCCGGGGAGAGGGAGGGAGAGGTCGGGTTGCCCTCCCCGCGGCTCCGGCTCCCCCCTCCATTATGGGGGACAGCTACCTATCTAACCTACCCTGGGGGGCACCTACCTAATCTAACCTACGCTGGGGGGCACCTACCTATCTATCCTATACTGGGGGGCACCTACCTAATCTAACCTACCCTGGGGGGCACCTACCTAATCTAACCTACCCTGGGGGCCACCAACCTAATCTAACCTACACTGGGGGGCACCTACCTAATCTAACCTACGCTGGGGGGCACCTACCTATCTAACCTACACTGGGGGGCACCTACCTAATCTAACCTACACTGGGGGGCACCTACCTAATCTAACCTACACTGGGGGCACCTACTTAATCTAACCTACGCTGGGGGGCAGCTACCTATCTAACCAACACTGTGGGGCAGCTACCTATCTAACCTATACTGGGGGGCAGCTACCTAATCTAACCTATACTGGGGGGCACCTACCTAATCTAACCTACCCTGGGGGGCACCTACCTAATGTAACCTACCCTGGGGGGCACCAACCTAATCTAACCTATACTGGGGGGCAGCTACCTAATCTAACCTACGCTGGGGGGCACCTACCTATCTAACCTACACTGGGGGGCACCTACCTAATCTAACCTACACTGGGGGGCACCTACCTAATCTAACCTACACTGGGGGGCAGCTACCTAATCTAACCTATACTGGGGGGCAGCTACCTAATCTAACCTACACTGGGGGGCACCTACCTAATCTAACCTACACTGGGGGGCACCTACTTAATCTAACCTACGCTGGGGGCAGCTACCTAATCTAACCTATACTGGGGGGCAGCTACCTAATCTAACGTATGCTGGGGGGCAGCTACCTAATCTAACCTATACTGGGGGGCAGCTACCTAATCTCACCTACGCTGGGGGGCACCTACCTATCTAACCTATACTGGGGGGAACCTACCTAATCTAACCTACACTGGGGGGCACCTACCTAATCTAACCTACACTGGGGGGCACCTACTTAATCTAACCTACACTGGGGGGCACCTACTTAATCTAACCTACGCTGGGGGGCAGCTACCTAATCTAACCTATACTGGGGAGCAGCTACCTAATCTAACCTATACTGGGGGGCACCTACCTAATCTAACCTATACTGGGGGGCAGCTACCCATCTAACCTATACTGGGGGGAACCTACCTATCTAACCTATGCTGGGGGCAACTATTCTGGCTACCTATATTAGAGGCACCCACCTAGCTAACCTGTACTGGGGCACCTACCTAACTAACTTATACCGGGGGCGGGTGCCTATCTAACCTATACTGGGGGCAACTATACTGGCTACCTATACTGGAGGCACCTACCTGGCTAACCTATAGCGGGGGCAACTATACTGGCTCACCTATGCCTGGCTACCTATACTGGGATACCTATTCTTGGCTACCTATACTGGGGGGACCTATACTAAGTGCAACTAGACCTGGCTAACCTATACTGCGGGCACCCATACCTTGCTTGGGGGGGGCGCAATTTTTACACACTCGCCCTGGGTGCATTTTAGCCTAGAGACTGCACTGCCTAAAAGACTGGCAGCTGTAATTGCAGCAAAAGGTGGTTCTACAAAATATTGACTCAGGGTGCTGAATAATTATGCACACCCCACTTTGCAGTTATTTATTTGTAAAAAAAAATATTTGGAATCATGTATGATTTTCATTCCACTTCTCATGTGTACACCACTTTGTATTGGTCTTTCATGTGAAATTCCAATAAAATTAATTCATGTTTGTGGCAGTAATGTGACAAAATGGGAAAAACTTCAAAGTGTTCGGGCCCCCTTGAAGTTTTCCACATTTTGTCACATTACTGCCACAAACATGCATCAATTTTATTGGAATTCCACGTGAAAGACCAATACAAAGTGGTGTACATGTGAGAAGTGGATCGAAAATCATACATCATTCCAAACATTTTTTACAAATAAATAACTGCAAAGTGGGGTGTGCGTAATTATTCGGCCCCCTGAGTCAATACTTTGTAGAACCACCTTTTGCTGCAGTTACAGCTGCCAGTCTTTTAGGGTATGTCTCTACCAGCTTTGCACATCTAGAGACTGAAATCCTTTCCCATTCTTCTTTGCAAAACAGCTCCACCTCTGTCAGATTAGATGGACAGCATTTGTGAACAGCGGTTTTCAGATCTTGCCACAGATTCTCGATTGGATTTAGATCTGGACTTTGACTGGGCCATTCTAACACATAGATATGTTTTGTTTTAAACCATTCCATTGTTGCCCTGGCTTTATGTTTAGGGTTGTTGTCCTGCTGGAAGGTGAACCTCCGCCCCAGTCTCAAGTCTTTTGCAGTCTCCAAGAGGTTTTCTTCCAAGTTTGCTCTGTATTTGGCTCCATCCATCTTCCCATCAACTTTGACCAGCTTCCCTGTCCCTGCTGAAAAGATGCACCCCCTGAGCATGATGCTGCCACCACTATATTTGACAGTGGGGATGGTGTGTTCAGAGTGATGTGCAGTGTTAGTTTTCCGCCACACATAGCGTTTTGCATTTTGGCCAAAAAGTTCCATTTTGGTCTCATCTGACCAGAGAACCTTCTTCCACTTGGTTGCTGTGTTCCCAACATGGCTTGTGGCAAACTGCAAACGGGACTTCTTATGCTTTCTGTTAACAATGCCTTTCTTCTTGCCACTCTTCCATAAAGGCCAACTTTGTACAGTGCATGACTAATAGTTGTCCTATGGACAGAGTCTCCCACCTGAGCTGAAGATCTCTGCAGCTCGTCCAGAGTCACCATGGGCCTCTTGACTGCATTTCTGATCAGCACTCTCCTTGTTCGGCCTGTGAGTTTAGGTGGATGGCCTTGTCTTGGTAGGTTTACAGTTGTGCCATACTCCTTCCATTTCTGAATGATCGCTTGAACAGTGCTCCGTGGGATGTTCAAGGCTTTGGAAATCTTTTTGTAGCCTAAGCCTGCTTTAAATTTCTCAATAACTTGATCCCTGACCTGTCTTGTGTGTTCTTTGGACTTCACGGTGTTGTTGCTCCCAATATTCTCTTAGACAACCTCTGAGGCCCTCACAGAGCAGCTGTATTTGTACTCACATTAGATTACACACAAGTGCACTCTATTTAGTCATTAGCACTCATCAGGCAATGCCTATAGGCAAACTGACTGCACTCAGATCAAAGGGGGCCGAATAATTATGCACACACCACTTTGCAGTTATTTATTTGTAAAAAATGTTTGGAATCATGTATGATTTTCGTTCCACTTCTCATCTGTACACCACTTTGTGTTGGTCTTTCATGTGGAATTCCAATAAAATTGATTCATGTTTGTGGCAGTAATGTGACAAAATGTGGAAAACTTCAAGGGGGCCGAATACTTTTTCAAACCACTGTAAATACCTGGGGCTTCTTCCAGTCCCGTGTAGTCTGTTAGCTCCCTCTGTGTCCGTTAAGTCCCCTGTTCAGTCCCCTCCACTTTAAAGTCCACAATTCAGTCGGGTTGCGGGCCATTACGCATGCACGGTCCTGGTCATAAGCACCCCTTGATCGTGCTCTCATGGCTGGGAGCGTTCTTACTGAACTGTGCTTGCGCAGAGTGCTCCAGGGGCATGTGCAGTAGTTTTTGGCTGGCTCAGTTGAGGACTTTACCGGGGCTGACAGTGGCACAGCAGAGGGGACCAGGAGGATGGTTAGGAAGCTGCAGGGAGCTGGAGGAAGCCCCAGGAAAGTATATATCATTTTCCTTGCATTGTCTCAGATAATACAGGTCATCAGACCTAAAACACAAATACCAGATCACAGAGGTTAGGTGAGGTGAGTCAGGCTAGCAGGCAGACAGTATTGCTGATGCACATGATGTATAGACTGCTGTTCACATCTCTTTTGAGAAGCAAAATCAGTAAATGGATCATAATTGTATTAGCATTACTCAGGAGTGATTTGGTTTCATCTGACGTATTGATGCTGTTAGTTCAAATTAAGCAATGCTTTACAGACTATGCTGAGTTCTCTGCATTACTCCGTCATTGAGCTGTAGGTGAGCACAGAACAAACACGCTATTAGATGTACTCTACTATGTAGAGAGCGTTATTGAGTTGTACAAAAGACACACTGCAGTCTATCGCTGAGTCACATCACAGCGTTGCAAAGACTTGGAGTCCTGTGGTGCCAGCTCTAGATTAGGCTATAGACTCCCTGTGCAATTGTGCTCTTAAGGGGCCCATACATGGTCGATTTCTATAGAAATCGTTTCTTTCAAATCTATAGATCGATTGGCTGATTTCGATCGATTTCAATGGATTTGATCTATCTGACAGGATGGAAAATCTAGGTCGATCTGCTGCTGGTGCAATAATGTATTTAGATAGATTTCCAATAGATTTCATTTTGAAATCTATTGGAAATCTGTTCCTAGTGTGTGGCACACATCAGATAAATTCCTGTCAGATTTGACTTGACAGGCATCTGACAGAAATCTATCTGATGGTCGAATCTGCTGCAAATCTATGTATGGCCACCTTTAGAGATTGTTGGCATTGCCCAATCAAATGTACATAGTACTGAATATGATACAAAGCACTGTAAATAAAAACATTCCATTTCCTGTTCATTTGATAAAATAATTGAATAAACTAGACCCTATGTTCTTAAGGTAGCCATACACTCGTTAGATTAGCAGCAGATAGATCATCAGGTCGATCTCTGATCTATCTGATGTGTTTAGGAACATTTTTTACTAGGAACAGATTTCCAATAGATTTCAGTATTGAAAATCGATCTGATGGCATTTGTTTGCCATCAGATTTCCATTAGGTCCAATGCAAAATGATAAGCCATCTCAACAGATCCACCCAGATTGATCGAAATCGATCAAAATCGACCGCATATCGATCTTCCCTTAACTTATTTTTCTTTTCTCCTCCAATCGCTGAGTCACCTCAGCCTTGCTTGTAAACATGAGTGAACAGAGGATCATGTTTCAGCTAGGCAGCCTCACACTGCAGTCTGCTCAGCCAATCAGTGAGAAGCAGAAGTTGGGAGGGCAGATGACAAACCTCCCTTCTCTCACTGTGGTTGGCGATAGCACAGAAAAGAGCCTGGGGGACTGAGAGAATATAATAACAGCAGAGAGATTCCTGAATAGATTTGAGAGTTTGTACTGCAGGGTGAAATTTCTGGCAGCAGTTTAAAAACACTGCAGTGTTTAAATAGAATTTGGTTTTGTGGCTGACAATCCCTCTTTAAGGGGGGGTAAGGCTGCCGGTCCCCAGGAGGTTAAGGATAACAAATTTAGAGTTTCAGAAAATTTCAATCCTATATAAACAACAACACTAAATGAGTATTTTAGCTAATTAAAAGTAGTAGTTAATGTCTGGAAACTGTTTACTGTGTACCGCTATTAAATATATCTGTGTCATGCGATACTTGAGATCATTTCTACTAAGGGGTAGTTAGTAAGCACCAACTTTCAAAGGGGTACATACCAAAATGATGTTGAGAAGCACTGAACTAGACAATTGACCATTGCACCGTTACTGAACATTGCTGTACAAAATGGTTCTTGTGTTCTGAAAACAATTTGCCAACAGCAATCAGTTTACAATTTGGGTAACTCTTTTAAAGGGGCACTGAGGAGGAGGTGGCACACTTCCCTAGACATATGTTTAGGGAAGTGCTGCCACCTCCTCCTCCTGATGTAAGTTTACTTATGGCTGCATCCATGTGCTATTTTAGTTTGCATTCCATTTTAATCTGAGTTTAGTGTGTAGTGCATAGTTTGCATCTGTTTGGAATCCTCTAGGGGGCTCTGCACACCTCTGTTGGTAGTCATTTCAGGTGCAGTCTGATTAGGCGCACTGCCTATTTCTCCCAGTTTTTAAAATATTTTATTAAAATATAAGATGAAGATCATCACAAAGTATAATTATAAATAGTGTTGTTCAAATGCAGGACCACGTGGATCAGAACCTTACCAGCCGCATTCAGCACCATTTCAGCACCGGACAGCAGGACGGGGTGTGTTCCAGTTAGCTCTGATACTTCCTGATTTCAAGCTGAAAGGAGGAAGTGTAACGATTGCGGAATCGTCTCCGTGGTCAGCGCAACAGACGTGCGCTGACGCGGCGGATTTCCTCCACAAGCGTATAATTGAGGACACCCAGGCTAGGTGCTATGCACCCGCAGAGGGCAATTCCCACCGGTAGATGGAGCTGTGGAGTGCAGGCGAACACAGCCGCTGCACAGCCACAGATGCCAAATGGGAATTGTACAGATCCAGGACAAGGTACAATCGGGCAGGGCTGGATAACCCACAGGGAACAGAGCAATGGGACAGAACCAATGTGTGCCCACCAAACTAGTCGCCACCCAGCAACGGCGAACACACAACGGCGGAAACAAAGTAGGAAACGCAATCGCAAGAATGGCGATTGCCAACAGCGACACAAGACTGAGCAGGACAGAGCACAAGGGTAGCAAAGGCACAGTAAATCATACAAAGAGAAAGATAAGGAAAATAACAAACGCTAGCTGAACGCGAACACCGCACTCATTCGCAACAGTGCACGCGTTCGTGCGCGGTCTCCACGTGATAAGCACAATAGAGACAAGCACGCCTAACTAACCAAGACAAGACAGACACCACACAAACGCGCTTGCTACACGGTTGCCTTACCGCAGGCACCAGCAAGCGCACGCAAACAGACAGACAACGAGAATCGATGAAACAGGAACCACTGCTCTTACCGTCAGAGCCAGTGTGAACCAGGTATCAGAAAGATCCACTGCTCTTGCTGTCAGAGCAGTGTGATCCAAGCACACGACAAACAGAAGGAGTAACCAGCAGCGACCGCAGCCGAGGTTAGCTCCAAGATCCAGACCAGAGGAATCCACTGCCACTAACGCTAGGGCAAGTGCGATTCAGACAGACAGAACAGAAGGATCCACAGCACTAGCGAAAGTGACTAGTGCGATCCAGGAAGACAGAACAGAAGGATCCACAGCACTAGCGCAAGGCGAGTGCGATCCAGGTACAGAGTAGCAGGACAGAAGGATCCACAGTACTAGCGAAAAGAGGCTAGCACGATCCAGGGAAACAGATCAGAAGGGGCTACCAGCAACAACCGCTGTTCCGGTTAGCACCCAGACACACAGAACGACTTCCTATCGACCACCGCTGGGACAGGACAGTCGCAACAGACGAACAAACAGATAAGCAATCCTGGCGGCACTAAAGAAACTGCCTAGTGCAGTCCCCAGAATTACTCTAAGATAACTTCAACAAGAAGTAGCATGGCTGACACTCTCTAGGAGTGTGTACTACAAACCCTGAAGGAATGACCAGCAAAGGACTGTGGGTAATCCCAACCTTTATACTGCCAGTCATCACAGGAGGCAGGTAGGGGATTTGCATAACGAATGTATGCAAATTCCTCAGCAGCAAGCTGCAGAACTGACAAAAGGTCTCTCTTTAATGGCCCATACTCACGAGGGACTTTTGTCGCCGCAACACGCGGCGCGCGCGTGTTGCGGCGACAGGTCGCCCGTGAGTATGGGCCGTCGCACGCGCGCGCACCCCGAACTGTCGCCCGCCGCTCTTGTCGCCATGCGATTGAAAGTTTCAATCGCATGGCAACAGTCGCCGCCGCACCTCCGCCGCAACTGTCGCTAGTCCGCGTGAGTACGCGGACTAGCGACAGCAACCTCCATAGAGGAGAATGAAGCTTCCGGCGGGGGGAGGAGGAACGTCGGCGACAGCTTCCGTCTCGCCGCTGGTCCCTCTTCCGCGTGTGTACGCGGAGGGACCTGGAGAGAAGCTGTCGCCGGCCTGTCGCTAGCACGCTCACGTGTGCTGGCGACAGGCCACTTCTGCAGCCCGTGAGTACGGGCCATAAGAGACCTGCAGAATGCAGACGTGAACAGTGGTCAAAACGCTGCCTGTCTGCACAGGCAGCTGAGCAGATTCTCACAGGAAGTATCAGATTTCAATGAAACGCACCCTCCCTGCAGTCCGGTGCTGAAATGGTGCTGAATGTGGCTGCTCGGGTTCTGAACCACATGGTGCTGAATTTGAATAAGAATACTAATTACAAATGTACAGGATGACTATAAATCCTTATTAAAAAATGAAAAAAATACCAAAGAAGTCAATTTATATCATCTAATCTTTACCGTCAGGAAAATTACTTTCCGTTGGACTTTGGAAGAGTACATTCTTCCAATAAGGGATGATAAATGCAGCCATTTATTATGACAACTGCAATTCCCCCTGTGGGGCTGTGGAAAGAACGGCTCATTTCAGCATCTTCCACAGCTCCTATGGGAGTGGAAGTGGCACCAGTCTGAAGCAGGACATACGCTGGCTGATTTTTCAAGAAATGGATGCCCTCATCTGCTGACATGATCGACCAGTCGATCGGTTTTCGAGAGTGTAACACTGCGGTTAGATAAATATTTAATAGATTTCATGCTGAAATCTGTAAAAAAATGTGTGTGCAGTATGTGGAAGGATTCGAGCAGATCTGAGTTATGATCTGAATGGGAGAACTTTTTAAAACAGAAGGTATTTGTGATAATTCAGGTTGGAGTAAGCTCTGAGGTGTCCCACAATGCATCACTGCTGAATATGCAGGTCATCCCTTTGTTGCCCCTGATAGCTAAACACACCTCCAGATTGATTATTTTCAATCGATTTTCCATAGAAGTGAATGGAAAATCGATCGGAAATCAGATTGGACATGTTGGAAATAATCAATATGACAGTAAATATGCCAGAAAATCTTATCCTGTGCACTTAGCATAATGTTTAGTACACACAATGCAATTTTCTGTCAGATTAAAGGTCGAATCTATTATTTCCTACAGGTCCCATCTGATTCCTGATTGTTTTTCTGATCAATTTTGTATTGAAGTGATCAGAAAATCGATCAGAAAAATGATCGGGAATCTGACTGGACCTGTTGGAATGGATTAGACCATCAACCTGTTGGAAAATTGCATTGTGTGTGTTGCTGTTGGATATTGCTCTGTTTCATTCTTAGTATAATGCATTTTATTTTCTTTACTATTTTTTAGTTTTAGAAGTTTTTTCTGTATTGAATATTCATCTAAGACCGGAATGAACATTTGATGCCCCCACAAACCATTTTTCCCCTTTTCGTCTTGTATCCTCCAATAGGATCATCCCTCATGTATTTTTATCCCATAAGGCTCCGCTCCAGAGCCATTGTTGGCGGTATAATTATGATCGCTGTCAGATGATCCTGTTTTTACCAGCGTAACACACATTAATACATAGAAACCATTTAACTCCGCACAACTTGACATTCCTATTATTTGCTCTGATGTTTTTCTGTTTGTCTTCATGCATAATTCATTTGCTGCTTGGTTGTTGCAGTGTTTACGTGTTCCTGGTAGGATGCTGGGGATATCACTGCTATTAGCATTGCTGGGTTTTGTGAGACAAAAGACTATGGCTATCATTCATAAAGCATTCCCGCATGCGGAAATGCGTAATACCGCTGACTTTACCGACCACCGAGCAAGTTGTGTATTCATAAAGCCTCTTTCCGTATGCGGAGCTGACATTCCCGTGCAGAGTGACAACGTACCGCCTTGTGCAGTGTGGATACGCAGGTATCCAGAAAAAGTTGCAAAATGCTCATTCATAAACATTTCCGCATAGCGGTATGCGGAAGGGGATTACCGATCCCCTGGCTGTAGCGGGAAGCTTGCGGAGTCCTTGTAAGTGAATGGGACGGACCTCCCACACAGCAGCAGAGAGAACACCGCATGGAGGGACTCGGCCAGCTTTTCTGTTTCCGCATGCCTACCGCCCGCCTGCCGACACCATTCTCCAGAAAACCTCCGCACTGCTACCGCCCCAGGCACAAAGTTTATGAATGACCACCCAGAAGGCACAACTACCGACGGCGGTATTCTCCCGCACGGGTTCCCCTTACCGACAGCCTGTTCATGAATGATAGCCATTATTTCTAGTTTAGTCTAATAATCTCCTCTGAAAATAAAGGGAGACTGACGCAGGCCAACTTCACTACAAATGTCACAGCAAGGGCGGGGGGTTGGGTGTCACTGTAAAGTATACATTGTGACTACTAGACTGCCTATGTAAAGGAAGTCTGCAATGCTTTTGATAAACATTTAGACCTACAGTACTGTATTTGCTTTAATTTAGTCATGTAAATAACTATTAACGTTTAGGCCTCTTTCCCACTAAGACGTTGCATTAGATGCACACTTTTGGACGCATGCGGACCACGTGGTCCCGCCAGCCAATCGCCGCACAAAGCGGCCGCTCCAGGAAGTAAACATTGCACACGGCACACAGTGCAGTGAATATTAATTAGCCATGTGGCTGGCCGCAATAGCGGACTCTCCCCTCCTCCAACATTACTGAGCATGTGCAAACAGTCTAACGCGGCTTAGCCGTGTATAACGTACTGCATGCAGTACTTTCTCTTAACGTTCAGCGCTACACTGTAACGCAACGTGGGCACTGTGAACAGCCCATTGATTCTTCATTACTGTGCGTTGGGCTGCGTTACAGGCTGCTCTAACTTGCGCCTTTAACCACTTGAGGACCCACCCTTTACCCCCCCCTTAAGGACCAGCGCTGTTTTAGCTGATCTATGCTGGGTGGGCTGTGCAGCCCCCAGCACAGATCAGGGTGCAGGCAGAGCGACCAGATCGCCCCCCTTTTTTCCCCATTAGGGGGATGATGTGCTGGGGGGGGTCTGATCGCTCCTGCCTGCCTGGGTGTTGCGGGGGGGGGGGGGGGCACCTCAAAGCCCCCCTCCGCGGCGAGATTCCTCCCTCTCCTACCTGCTCCCCCCCGGAGATCCGCGCTGCACAGGATGCTATCCGTCCTGTGCAGCCAGTGACAGGCTGTCCCCTGTCACATGGCGGCGATCCCCGGCCGCTGATTGGCGGGGGATCGCCGATCTGCCTTACGGCGCTGCTGCGCAGCAGCGCCGTACAATGTAAACAAAGCGGATTATTTCCGCTTGTGTTTACATTTAGCCTGCGAGCCGCGATCGGCGGCCCGCAGGCTATTCACGGAGCCCCCCGCCGTGAATTGACAGGAAGCAGCCGCTCGCGCGAGCGGCTGCTTCCTGATTAATCAGCCTGAAGCTGGCGACGCAGTACTGCGTCGCTGGTCCTGCAGCTGCCACTTTGCCGACGCACGGTATAAGCGTGCGGTCGGCAAGTGGTTAACGTCCCACTATGAAAGCAGCCTTAGGCCTCTTTCACACTGGGAATTACAAATTGCACTTTGCAATTGCGATCACTAGGCGATTACCATTTTGCATTGTGGTGTTCAGTGATTTTTCAGCGATTGCGTTTTGCGATTCTCATTCCAGTGAATGCAATCCCCAGGAAAATGCTACATGTAGCAGGTTTGCCATCAACGGTAATCGAAAAAGTGTCACAATCGCTGTACTGAGAGTAATCTCATTGGATTACTTGTGCTGCAGAGCTTTGCTGATTGCCGATGATCAGCAAATCGCCAGTAAAAAGCGTTCCAGTGTGAAGGTGGCCTTATGCTTTTGTGTATAATATATTGTTTTATATTTATTAGCTGTTGCTGTCCTAACAGTGGCTTACAAGGGCTGCAAGGTTGATTGAACTTTACTGCTACTCTTATCTTCAAGTGAAACTCTTGGCTAAGGGCTCTTAACTGTGGCTCTTAGCTATATAAATACTACATAATAATAATGGGTGGTGGTAATCGTCTCCTTTTCTGACTCTGGCTTTGAACACACCCTAGATGGTTCTCAAGATTCTACCAATAACCCCCCCCCCCCCTCCCCTAGTGCATTGGTGAGAGATTTGGACAGTCAGATCATCTCATCTGAGCATAGGCCATGTCCATTGTTCTCCCTCTCTTATCCCTCCCACTCCATGCCGCTCTGTCATTGAGTTACTCGACATTCCTCCACCCCCCCCCCCCCCCCATAGCAACAGAACATGTCAATAGCTTACAGGCTAGCAAAGCAGCTGTGCAGAACTCATCCCTGATCTGAAAGATCAAGCCCTGCGGGCGACAGTAATTTTGAGTATCCCTTTTCTCTGCTCTTAACTTTTAGTTTTGGCATAAGTACAATTCATAAGCCCCCCACTACAACTTTGACCCCCTCCACCCCAATGTTGACACCCCATCCTTGCATCCCCTTTATGCTCTTTTTAAAACCAGTGTGGCCATTATGATCTTCACACCCATAACAAGAATAGCCACTAATACACCTGATCTGAAGCATAGTCAGGAAGAGAAGGTTTTGTAGGAAGGGAGGGTTAGTAGTTGGGGGCCCCACAGCTCTGGCGGGGGATCCCCTGGAATGACAGGGGCTGCTCCCTTATAGTTACGGCTCTTCTTTTAGTTATCATTCACCATTTTTTTTGCAAAATTGTTCTTATTTGCATATTTACAAAAAAGCAGACAGACCCATCTACAAAAATAGAGGAAAAAAAAATAGTATTGGGCTCTTTTTCACCTCTTTGATAGTGCTTACATAACAGTGGGTGACAGAATCCCAATTCACAATTGTAATGACCAAAAATGGAGATAAATGTCAAAACTGGAGAACATGTGAAAACGCTCCTCTTTAGGCTCCACTTCTTACCATGGAGTTCACCTGTAACAAAATGGTGAAAAGGAGTTCTCCGCTTTTTCTTGTTCTAAATGTGGGGATAGTCTCATGGTTAGTGAGCAGGAAGTGCAGATGGAAAATGGTGATATTTACAATCTTCAGCGGAAGGACAGAGCAAAGCAGTGATCACGGAGTACAACTCAGATGCGGAAGTGAGGTCATTAATCATTTCCTGCATTTGAAGTCTGCCGCATGGTTACTATGCACTGCTCTTCTCTTTTTAGGTCGCTGCGATCTGGAGGTCTTTGCGTGTTGGGGATGGGTAGCCATAAGTATACTATAAACCCCACTGACACCTATGCCCTCTATGGTGGGGGGCTACCTAACCTGGGGGTGGCTGTGTGTACTGTGGGGACAGCTTGGCTGTAATGAGTAGCGGAGACAACGCCACCCCGCAGAGCAACATGGCGGCGGTCTCCGCTTCCCAGCCGGTGGGTTCCGCGTCACAGGTGGAATCACCGGCGCGGGTGCGTGGGGAGGCTGCCGCGGCTGGCGGCATGGCGGCAGGTCTTGCGGCGCAGTTGGCGGATCCCGGTCCGCATTCGTACGCGGACCCCAGGCCTGGCCTCTCCAGCACGCAGAGGCAGAGTGTAGCACGCGTGCGTGCAAGGAGGCAGGACTTTTACCTCCTACGTAGGAGGGTCAGCTGACTCTCCAGTCAGCTGACCTCAGGAGGCCTTCTGATTGGTTGGGCGGCTAGGTGGTGCTGCAGATGCGCTCCCAACATATAAGGAGCCTGTGTTCAGTTGCTCCTTGTCTGCTGTCATGAATACATTACTGTGTTAGCGCTCAGACCTTAGCTCAGTGCCCTGGTGTTGATACTAAGGATTTCACACCTTAGTTAGGATTGTATTTGATATTGTATCTGTGTTTTGACTCCGGCTATCCTTTACTACTCTCTCTCTCTCTACACTATTGTACCACTGCCTCTCTGATTCTTGTTGCCGACCTCTGCCTGATTACCGATTACTCTTCTGCCTTCCGCTCCTGTACTGCTGTCGCCATCTCTGTTGCCGAACCCTTGCCTGTCTGACCTTTCTACCTTCAGTGGAACGTCTCCCACTGGAGTGTTATCTCTGAGGCTTGCCTCTCCGAGACGCCTGCCCCAAGCAGACGATTACTGCTAGGGGTCGAGATTCCTCACTCTGCCTGGTTAGAGGATCTCACTCACGGGGTTCCCATTCAGAGGTAACCACACCTCTGAGGAATTGCCGTGAGGTGGATATTTCCACACTTCTGTGATATTACTGTCTTTATTGTGTTTCTTTTGCTGGGTGTCCAGAGGTTAGCAATATATCCGTATTATCGGTGATTCTGCAGATCGCCAATAATCGGGTATATATCTGCATTCTTGGCGATACTGCAGATCGCCAATAATCAGATTCTCTCTGTGTGCTGACACTGATCGTGACATTGGTTACTTATATGAGGGAGGTGACCTATACAGGCGGGACACCTTGGCTACCTATACGGGGGGTTGCTTCCTATACCGGAGGACTAACCTATTTGGGGGGGGGGGGGCCTTTGGCTACCTATTACAATGGACAAAGGTGCCTCTGATAGGGGGGGCACAAATTATGTTTGGGACAAAAAACCTTAGCAGCACCGCTGACCCTTAGTGAAGCCTTCCAAGAAGGAATGGAACATAGTTAACCTTTCATTAATGCGCACAAATGTAATTTCTACTGCATGCTGAGCACCACCCCATTCACTTATCTGTGTTGGGGTTGGAGATAAATTGCTCCATTAAATAAATGACGTTATAGCATATGTTCCTGCCGTGCACAGAATATTAAGCTGTCTTGCTGCTGTATCTTGTAATGTATTTTATTTGGGCTGGGTCTTTTTCTCCTCCTGAGCCCTATGCTGGTAGATGAATATTTTTGGGTCTTTACATTTTTCAGTGAACAATGAGATATGATGACAGTGCTATGAAAGGTTACAGGCACAATCCCGGCACAATCAGGCACAAGAGTAATAATAAGCTTCCTATAACAGTCAGTGTTATCGTTGTGTGTTGAGATTGACCTTTTGCCAGCTGGTTTTGTTTTACGCTGATCCTTATATGCTATGATGTCATTGCAGGTATGTATGTGTTGCAAGTGCGGGATGCGCTAGGGTAACAGTATATTACAGTTTTGCCCCCTCTCAAAGGGAACATGAAGTGAGAGGAATATGGTGGTTGCCATATTTGTTTACTTTTAAACTATGCAGATTGCTTGGCTGCCCTGATGAACATCTACCCATAATACTTTTAGCCATAGACCCCAAACAAGCATGTAGATCAGGTGTTTCTGACTGAAGTCTGACTAGAATAGCCACATGCTTGTTTCAGGCATGTTTTTCAGACACTACTGCAACCAAAGAGATCAGTAAGACTGCCAGGCAACTGGTATTGTTTTCAAAATAAGTTTTATGAGTTATATGTCATATTAAGTTGTCATTTTTGAGGATACCTGGCCCAAGGCAAAGCTAATCAAGGTTTGCAAGAAATAACAATGGAAAGTGGAATAATGTCAACTTGTGGAAATTCTGCTACCATTAGCTCCAAGTCTACCTTGGCTCCTGCCACTAATGGCTCCCTGCCTCCCATGGCTTCTGCCTTCCTTGGC